>NW_006408621.1:4351720-4361658 GCF_000296735.1 Chrysochloris asiatica
AAACTATAGGAATCTTTATTAAACAAACATATCAAAATGTGGAGCTATTATTTCTCCACATATCCTCCATCTAAGCCTATATACTTCTGAAGGCAGTATTTCCATCGCTCTATCCCTTTGCTGGAGTCTTGGTGTGCCGCTGTAGGATAAGCACTGAACTGCTAACCGCAAGATTGTCAGTTTAATCCCACCAGCTGCTCCCTGAGAACTCTTTACAGGGTCGCTATGAGTTGGAACTGACTTGATGGCACTCGACAACAGCATAGGGTTTCTGAGGAGCAGCTGGTGGGTTTCAACTGCCAACCTGATGGTTAGCAGTCCAGTGCTTATTCTACAACACCACACCAGGACCCCCCAGAAACCCTATACAACATAAACTGAAAAGTGCAAAATTCTTTAGGGAAGAGAAATTTGGTGTTGTTGTTAAGTGCCGTCGAGACTCTGTATAGGGATTCCCAGAAGCGGCTAGTGAGTTTGAACCTCTGATCTTGCTGTTCAAACTGACCTTGTGGTCGAGTACTTATCCTACAGTACCATTGTTGTTGTTGTTGCTAAGTGCTGTGGAGTCGGTTCTGACTCATAGTGACCCTACACAGGGTTTCTGAGGCTGTAAATCTTTACGGGAGCAGAAAGCTTCATCTTTCTCCCGCGGAACAGCTTGTAGTTTTGAACTGTTGATCTTGAGGCTGGCAGCCCGACTCATAACCACTACGCTACCAGAGCTCCTTTATAGCACGTTTCTAAATGGCAGTTTTGGCATCCCTGAGGGACTCAAATTATGTTCCTTTCAAATACATATATATTTTTAATTTGGGGAACAAAAAGAAATATGAAGGAGTAAGATCTAGGCTGTAAAATGAATGGGGTAAGTTTTCCCAAGGAAATTCTCATAGGACAGAACTTGCTACCCTCAAAGAATGAGCAGGTGCATTATTATGATAGGAAAGAAGAAAAAAAAAATCCCTCAGCACAAATTTCCCAGCCTTTTTCTCACAATGCAGTTTGCAATTTCTGAAAACGTCTTCATAATAAACTCCTGTGATCATCCTGTGTCCTTCAAGAAAATCTATCAAGATTATTCCTTTGGACTCCCCAAAAAACAATCACCATAAACTTCTGAGCTGACCTCACTACCTTGATTATAACTGGCCCAGCAGATCCCCTCTGGAACCGCTGTTCTGACTGAACCTTTATTTTGAAGGCATAAGAGTTACAGAGAGAACTTGTCTGCAGGCATCACTGAACACAGACATCCACTGTTTAAACACGTTTTGTTTGGAATAAACCTATGCTACTACGAATTTGAATCCTAGCAGCCATACCTTTTACGCACACACACATGTAGATATATATATAGTTGTTGTTAAGTGCCATCGAGTCAGTTCCGACTCTTAGCGACCCTGTATAGGGTTTCCAAGGAGCAGTTGGTGAGTTTCAAACACCGACCTTGTGGTTCAAACTGACCTTGAGGTCCAGTACTTTATCCCACAGTGCCACACCAATACTCCACAGTACATTCAAAATTCTTTGCCAATATCATAATCCAAAGGTATCAATTGATCCTCATTGTCCAGCTTTCCCATGATATAAGACTATCAAAAATACCATGGCTTGGGTTAGGTGCACCTTAGTTCTCAAACTGACATCTTGCTTTGTAACACTTCAAAGAGGTCTTTTGCAGCACATTTGCCCAATGCAATTCATCACTTGATTTTTTTTTTCTTTTTTTTTGTAAATTGAGTGAAGGTTTATAGACAATATCACCAGTTTTAAGTTGAACAAATCATACCCTTTGTTTCATCTCAATGATTGCAATCCCCTCCATGCAACAACAGTTACCCACTTCCTCCCTATGATTCCTATTTCCATTCCATCCACCTCCCCATCCATTCACAATTGATTTGTTTGACTGCTGCTTCCATGGGTGCTGATTGTGGACCCAAGTAAAATGAAATGCTTCACAACTTCAGTCTTTTCTTCATTTATCATAATGTTGCTTATTAGTCCAGTTATGAGGATTTTTGTTTTACGTTAAGGTACAAGTCATAATGAAGGCTGTAATCTTTGATCTTCATCAGTGTTTCAAGCCTCTTTGCTTCTAGCAAGCAAGGTTTTGTTGTCACTTGCATATTGCAGGATTTCCTCCAATCCTGATGCCATACTCTTCTTCATATAATCCAGTTTGTTGAATTATTTGCTCTGCATAGAGATAGAATAAATATGGAGAAAGGATCCAACCCTGATGCATGCCTTTCCCGATTTAAAACCATGCTGTATCCCCTTGCTTGGTTGGAACTGATGCCTATTAGTCTATGTACAGGTTCTACCTGAGCACAAACATCTGCAATTCCCATTCTTCTCAATGTCATCAGTAATCTGTTATGATCCACACCGTTGAATGCCTTTCCATAGTCAATAAGACTCAGGTAAACAACTGTCTGGTATTTTCTGCTTTCAGCCAATATCCAATTGATATCACCAATGATATTCATTCTACATCATCTTCTGAATCCAGCTTGAATTTCTCGCAGCTCCCTGTCAACGCAACTTTTAAAACATTACCTTTAGTAAAATTTTACTTCTATGCAATATTAATGTTTGTTCCATGATTTCTGAATTCTGTCAGCTCACCTTTCTTTGGAAGGCAGCTACGCCCCCCACAATCCCACCAATGTTCACCTCTCTTTGGAAAGAACACAAACACAGATCTCTTCTGGGTCGTCTGATTTTCTTGGTATAGAAAAGTGAGCACTTCCAGCATTGCACCCATTTGTTGGAACACCTCAGCTGGGATTCTATCAAATCCTGGAGCCTTGTTTTTTGCCAATGCCTTAGTACTGTTGGTTCTTGATCCTATGCTACCTCTTGAAATTGTTGGACATTGACCAATTCTTTTTGGTACAGTGACTATGTACATACCTCCTATGGTGGGGCGCTGTAGCACAATGCACTAGACCACAAGGTCAGTTTGAACTGCAAGGTCTGCAGTTCAAACCCACCAGCCACTCCTCGGAAACCCTATATGAGTAGCTATGAGTTAACAACAACAAATACAAGGTGCTTCAAAAAGTTCATGGAAAAATGTCATCATCTTTTAAATACATTTTCCTAATTTTTGAAGGCCCCCTCAAATAGTTGTAAATTGCTTAAATGTAACATTATTGAGATCATATGATGCTAACAACAAAAGTATTTTGTAAAAGCTATCTACATTGAATTACATTATTAGTTATAACATTATTGGTGACTGAATGGAAGCATTTTTTTTTTTTTATTTAGCCTTCTTTTCCCTTAATTACTACTTCATTCTCAAAAGTTATTGGTATAAGTTCACAAATACTACTTATGATAATACTGTTGCTAAAACACTAGAAAGTTTCACTTCATAAAATCAACAACTATAAAAGCACTTGTTGTTGTTGTGTGCTGTTGAGTTGGTTCCAGCCCATGACAACCCTGTATAGGGTTTCCGAGGAAGAGCTTGCAGTTTAAGCCAACTTTGCATTAACCCACAGCATCACACCAGGACTCAAAAATGACACAATGTGCTTATAGCGCCTGCAAATGAAAGCACGTGGTGAAAAGCATCATTGTAATTTGGCCATAATCACAGCTCTGACCTGAGAGCACCAAACTTGGTGCCATCAAGTTGATTCTGATTCATAACAAACTGTAGGGCAGGGTAAAACTGCTCCCTATGGTTTCTGAAGCTGTAAATTTTGACAGTGTCCTTACAATGTCCTTACATTGCCTCATCTTTCTTCCAGGAGTAGCTGGTGGGTTCAAACTGTCAACCTTTTGGCTACAGCCCACTGCTTAACCCACGATCAGGGCCCCTGGAGAGTATTTAAAAGGTACAATAAATAAATTAGCATCGAGTGTTAGCCCTGTAGGTATATTGATACATGTAAACTGGACTTATGAAACATGTTTTTGTTGTTATAACTAACTACACAGGGATGTTTTTAGTAAAAAATGAATTTCTGATGAAGCACTGCATAAACATTTGATTGTTGTTGTTAACGGCCATCAAAGCAGCGCCAACTCACAGGGACCCTATACAGGGTTTCCTAGAAGCAGCTGGTGAGACTTGAACCACCAACCTTGCAGTTCAAAGTGACCTTACAGTCCAGTGCATTATCCCACAGCGCTACACCAGGACTCCACATATTTGATACAGTAGTAATTTTGGTGTCACTCCCTTTGACAGTGTCACTGTCTGTACCCCTCCATCCCTCTGGTGATACTACTGTTCATGTGCAGCCATCACTGGTCTGTTAGTGGAGACTTGTGTGCTACTATGACGCTGAACAGACGTCAGCAGTGCTCTCAAACTAACTAAAGGTTAAAGGTGAACTTGAGGATTATTCCTAAAAATCTGCCAATGAAAACCCTATGAATCATAGTGGTCTAATCCCCAATCCCTCTTAACGATGGTACAAGATCGGGAAGCATATTGGTGGGTTGTGCATGGGGTCCCCATGAGTCAGGGTCAACTCTACAGCAGCTAACAATAGCAACTCTAGGATCCAAAGAACCTTCACAGGTCTCCGGCTCTAAGAAACAGACCATGAACAGGTCTGACCTGGCAACACCTGTGAATCGAGAGAAGTTACTCAGGCTTCTGCATTCATCAGAAACAACTCAAAAGCTCAAAGTTAAATAGTCAATTCTCCCTCTTTAAGTATACAAATTCTGGTGCTATATGTCAGTGGTCTACTGCTATTCATACGGCTGCAACAGTACATTAACAGGGCTCAAGCGGGATTCAGACAAGGGTGTGGAATGAGGGATACCACTGCTGACATCAGCTGGATCTTGGTCTACTGTAGAGAATACTAGAAAGGTGTTACCTGTGCTTCAGTGACTACGCAAAGGCTTTCGATTGTGTTGATTATAACAAGCTATGGACCACATTACAGAGAATGAGTATGTCAGGTGGGCTAATGCACTGGATTGCAAAGTTGGTTTGAACCACAAAATTATTGGTTCAAGCTCAGCAGGCACTCCTTGGAAACCAAGCTCATCAGTTTGCTATGGGTTGGAACTGACTCAACGGCACTTACCACCAACAACAACTGGGCTCATGAGGAACCTATACATAGACAGCTGTTCGAAGAGAACAAGGGAACACCGAATGGTTTAAAAGCAGGAAAGGTGTGTGCCAGGATTGTATTTTTTCACCATACTTATTCAATCTGTATGCTGAGCAAATCCAAGAAGCTGGATTATATGAAGAAGAATGTGGCATCAGGATTGGAGGAAGACTCATTAACAACCTGCAATATGCAGATGATACAACCTTGCTTGCTGAAAGTAGTCACTGATGAAGATCAAAGACCACAGCCTTCAGTATAGGTTGCATGACAATGTAAAGAAAACAAAAATCCTCACTACCGGACCAATAAATAACATGATAAATGGAAAAAAGACTGAAGTTGTTGAAGACTTCATATTGCTTGGATCCACCATCAACACTCATGGAAGCAACAGTCAAGAAATCAAATGACATATTGCATTGGGCAAATCTGCTGCACAAGACCTCTCTAAAGTATTCAAGAGCAAAGATGTCAGTTTGAGGACTAAGGTGCTCCTGATCCAAGTCATGGTATTTTCGACAACCCCATATGCATGTGAAAGCTGGACAGTGAATAAGGAAGACCGTAGAAGACTTGATGCCTTTGAGTTATGGTGTTGGAGAAGAATATTAAAAGTACCATGGACTGGCAGAAGAACAGACAGATCTGTGTTGGAAGAAGTATAGCCAGAATGCTCCTTAGAAGCCAGGATGGCAAAATTTCATCTCTCATACTTCCGACCTATTATGAAGAAAGTCTAGTCCCTGAAGAAGGACATCATGCTTTGGGAAAGTGAAGGGTCAGCAAAAAAGAGGAAGACCCCCAATGAGATGGCTTGACACAGTGGCAGCAACAATGAACTTGAGTGTAACATTGCTTCCTAGATTGGCGCAGGATCAGTGTTTCCTTCTATTGTGAATAGCGTCCCTGTAAGTCGGAACTGACTCGACTGCACCTAACAAGCATAGAAAGACTGCTTGTCCCTGTGTTTTTACTTGCTCATTAATCTTCAAATTTTAAGAATCATTGAGTAGTTGACAAATGGGTAAGCAATGCCTTCCTTATGTCTAAATAAAAAGAAAGGAAAAATCCAGGTTGGAGTTAGCTGTTGAAGCTAATTTCAATTTCTCAGGTTGATCAGCTGAAACAGTCTGTTTTCATTTTTTAAATTTCATATTTACACAAAATGTAAAAATACAATTGAATTGTTTGCATGGATATTGTTGAAAAAATACTCAGCCTACATATTTTGGCTATATTGCAAAAAAAGCAGCTATTATTTTTTACAGCAATTTTTTTGTTGTTGTTGTTCTCGATCACACTCTGATTGAGCTACAAACATAGACTTCCATCGCCTTTGACTAAACTGCTCAGCTGGACATGTTGCTTCCCAGTGCTGGCCATGACTTTGCTTCACGATATTGTGTTACATACATTAAATGAATCATCATTTGGTTTACCAAACAACTAAAATAATCTGAGAGAATAAAAAGTATGACAATCTTTGGATGACAAACATTACCTCTAAAAGTGAACAAATTAAATTAAATTATCTCTGAGTTGTCACGAGTATTAAGGCTATGTTGTTGTTATTGTTAAGTGTTGTTATTGTTAAATGACTCACAGCAACCCTGTATAGGGGTTCCGAGGGACAGCTGGTGAGTTTGAACTACCGGCCTTGTAGTTCACAGTCCAATGTAACCAGGAATCCTAATTAACCACAAAACGTAGTTCTTGTATAAAATGACAGAAATATTCCTGAATAATCATTACGCTGGAATTTGAAACAAACCCATCCAAACTGTGTTGAGTACTTAATTAATATCTCTACCACAATGTAAAAATCTTATAGAAAATGTCTTGATTCTAGTATGCCTGGCCAGAAATGTGAGTGTTAAATATTACCAAGGCTTCCCTCTGACCAGAGAGACAGGTAGTACAAGTGCACTGCATTCTCCAGCTCACTGTGGCAGCTAGGAATTCAACCTCAGTCTGTTTCTCTGTGTGGGGATCTCTTTGGAGGGTATTTTTTGCCTGGTAGGAATTATCCTTTTCCTGTTCACCATTTCCCAGCAGCCCACGTGGGATGGATCTCTGGAACACTATCACCCCGCGTGCCTGAACGATGGTCAATTAATTGCCTTCTGGAATAAGGTTTTCTAGAGTAAGAGAATCAGCCTGTCCCTTTGCTTTGCCAAAGACACATCCGCCTACTGACTATTCTTTGCTGTAATGACAATTGTGCTCTAAAACAACTTATTCTTAGGGGAAAACAATCTATTTCAGCCATCACATTCACTCTCATCAGCCCATACTCTGATAGGTGACTTTCACACAAAGACTCCCCTGATGACAATTCAGTGAGTGTGATGTAATTTAACCAAATTCATATTCTGTTGCTTCGATTCCTCTGCTGTTGTTTCTTAAGATGGTGAAATCTTTATAAACAACAACAAAAATGGTGAACCCTACTCGGTTTCTTCATAGACTATCAATCTTCAACTAACAACCTCTTAGCAAATACCCAAATCTTAACTTGGACAAAAACAAACCCCACACTTTTAAGCAAGTTAGTCCCTAAGACTTCAGTTTGGAGACCTACAACGTTTCAATTTTGTGCGGACATTTGGACGAAACTCGCCTGTTGTAGACTATATAGCTAGCGCAAATCCTCACAGCTAATCTTTACGTTTACAAGTTTTACGTTTTGGAATCTTCTGTGTGCCCCAGAACACACAATACGGATCTAATTAGGTTCAGCTGCCTTATGTTTGTAATAAATTTTAAAGAAGAAAAGAGAAGTGGGGGCGGGGGCTTTGTGTGTTACTCTCCTAGCTCTGGTAATCACCAGCGCCCACTGCGCACACGGTTCTCCGAGCTCACTCCAGGGCCACCCACTGCTGTAGTCAACTCCAATTCATAGCGACTCTATAGGACAGACCAGAACTTTACGGAAGCAGACTGCCACATCTTTCTCCCATGGAGCTGGTGGCTTTCGCTTACCAGCGGAACACTTTAACCACCGCGCCACCACGACTCCTTCACTAGAGGCAGTACATACTTTTTTAAAGAGCGCTATTTGGCTCAGCACTCAAACTTTTCAACTATTGGGTTTTCACCGACGCCGCAGCCCTCCCATCCCCCGCGCCCAGTCCGGCGCGCCCCACCCGCTCCGCAGCTCCACTACTTACACCAGCCCGGCGGGACAAGGCATCTGGTTCCAGGCACAGTTGTACTGAGCCTGGATAAAACTCTCGCTCCCTTCCAGTACAGAGCAGCTCACATTCTTGTTCACGATGTAGGCGCACCAGTTCCTGGGGGTGGCGGGGCGAGAGGAAGAAAAGCACAGTGTGAACCCGGAGAACAATAAGGCTGGGAAGAAGAGAACAACGAATAAAGCAGCAGACCAGTTTCGGTCCGAGTATGGGTCTGGACGCTCGTCGCCCTCTGCAGAGGCGGGAGCTCCACAAAGCAGGCAGCGGAGGGTGCGCGGGTGCGCCCTTTGAGAGCGTGTCCGAGAAAGGGAAAAGAAATGCACCCAACGTCCCGAGTTTCCTGATGCCCTTTCCTGAGGGATCTCTTTGCACCCCAGGTTCCCGGAGTCAGACCGTTCGAGGCGCTGGTGAAGTCGCTTGGGACGCCCCGCGCGAGCCGTGAAGCGCGCGGTCACCCTGGAGAAGGTGTCGCCGGGGGAACGCGAAAGGAACCCCGGTTAGCTCTTGTCGCCGTTGGCAGGCTGCTTTGGTGCTTCGTGGCTGACCCGGGATGGTAGTCTGGGGCGAAAATCAGGAGCCTCGGGGACCCGGGGAGAAGAAAGAGGAGGAAGAACTTACTTGTTTCTGGCGCCGGGCCGCGCGGGCTGCGGGCTAGCTTGGCACAGTCCCGCGCCGCCCAAGGCCAGCAGGGTCAGCGTCCAGCGCCAGGGCGCGCGGGGCCCAGGCTGTGTCCGCTGCCACATTCTGCGCGCGGTGGGCGCGCCCCTCCTGCCTGAGCCCGGAGCGCTGCGGGTCCCAGGAAGCGCCACGAGGTTGCAGGCGGCCCGGGCGCGGCCGCAGAAAGTAGGAGGCTCCGGGCCGCCCCCTGCAGCTTCTTGCTACCACTTCTCCTTTTGCAGCTCCACGAGCCTTGCACTTCTCCTCGGGTCCCTCAATGACGCACAGGTCCCCCCGGGTGCCGCCCTCTTTATTTCACTTCCCTCTCCGAAACGTGACTCCCTCCACCCCGTCTCCCTGTCTCCAGTACACTCGCCTCTCGGCAGGGGGTCTAGGGTGAAAGGGCCACGGGGTTTGGGAGAAGGGTCTACGTTATAGAATTTCCAATTACTCATTCCTTTGGTCTCTTCCCAGAAGCGAAGGAACTCCGCCTCCCACCTCTCTAACGGCGCGCCCGGCCCCTGGGGAAGTGGCCGTAGTCCCAGAGTCTGGCGGTCCTCACCTCGAGCCTGTGTACCCGCTTCCCGGGGTGAGTGAGGGACATCTTTATCAGTTTCCGAAGTAGGACTCAACTCGAGTTTCCTCCTTTGGCATGACGCGGCCATTCCGCTACAACCTTTATGGACTTGGGAGAGTTTAGGGGAAATGAGCACTGGTCCTCTTGTTTTTCTTTACCGACTTGCCTTAGGCACTCATTGAACCCTTTCCAAGTCAGCAAGCCGTAGCGCAGGGGCAGTTGAAGCGGCAGGCCCACCATTTACTCACAGCATCTGAGACACAGAATCAGATTCTAATATGTTGTTGTTGTTAAGTGCCGTGGAGTCGGTTTCGACCCATAGTGACCCTGTACAGGGTTTCCGAGGGTGTAAATCTTTACGGGAGTAGAAAGCCTGATCTTTCTCCCGCGGAGCAGCTGGTAGTTTCGAAC
>NW_006408621.1:4361758-4383737 GCF_000296735.1 Chrysochloris asiatica
GGTTTCCGAGGGTGTAAATCTTTACGGGAGTAGAAAGCCTGATCTTTCTCCCGCGGAGCAGCTGGTAGTTTCGAACCGCTGACCTTAAGGTTCGCAGCCCGACTCGTAACCACTACGCTACCAGATATGCTACACCAAATGACTCTGTAGGATAAGCACTAGACAACAGAACCACAAGGTTGGCTGTTTGAGCCCACCAGCCGCTCCGTGGAAGAAAGGTGCGACTTTATGCTTCCGCCAATATTTACAGCTTCAGACACCCTTATGAGTCGGAATCGTCTTAACGGCACTTGATAAAAACAATAATTTTTGAAACATAATCTCACAGCCTCTCCATTTGATGCCCTACCCTGAACTCGTTCTTCTTCTAAATCTTAAAGGCATTTACTCCACAAGAGTCTTGCCTTTGCATCTTCAAAGTTCAGGCACTGATAAGACACTTTTACTTTTCACATTCTTCAGTCCAACTCGCCAATTCTTGAGGTGTGTTCATCTTGAGCAGTACTTTTAGGAGTGCAGAAACTCCACAGCAGAATGCTGAGCAAATCCTCAAAGTGTTGTGTTCACAAGGGGTGTTGGAGACAAGAAAGGTCCCACCACACCTGCAGCTGTATATGTGGTGTTAATGCCCTGTATCCAGTAAGCACTGTAAAGAAAGTGTTGACAGACTGCATAGAATGAATCGCAGTGGGATGCTCTTGGCTATGAATTATGTACATAATAAAGTTTTGGTACTAACAGAAGCCATTGTCCATATTTTGAATATGTTTTGATGATGTTACTGGTCCTTTTGATTTGCAAATAGAGGAAAGAAAATTCCCTAAGTACAAACTTCACAAGAACTAAACAGAAAATTATACCATGTAAGGACATAGTCTGTCCATGAACTCTCTCAATGGAAGATCATGCAAATAGTGGACTGAAGTCATCCCAACCTTCAAAAAAGGCACCCTAGGAGGAAAGAGGGAAGAGGAAATAACGAAAACGCATAAAGAGTTGTTTGTGTAATCCAATCTGTATCTTTCTGTAAGACTTCCCATCCTAACAGCCTTTTTGCTCATTCATTGTCATAAGGAAGCAGCAGTATCGGAATACAGAGAAGGAAAGAATGGAGGCCACAAGCAGGATATGTATGTCTACAACTATTCAGGTTATTCTCAACCTGAAAAGGAGTCAAACTGATCAAGTCATTATATATCTTTTTCACTGAGTTGTGCAGCCTTTCTCTCCCTCCTTTTCTGAGTTGTTCCTCCCATATTAACATCTTCCATGGCTTCAGAAAATCTTGTTGTTGTTGTTGTTAAGTGCCGTAGAATCTTTTCCGACCCATAGCGACGCTGTTTCTGAGGAGTAGTTGGTGGGTTTGAACCACTGACCTTGCTAGAGTTCATGCTAATTTGAAAATCTGTTCTGCTTTTCCCCCCGCCCCTTTTGATCAGCATTATTCTATGGAATCAGGGTCCTGGTGTGGCGCTGTGGATTAATGCGTCAGACTGCAAAGCTGTTTGAACTGCAAGGTTCAAGCTCATCAGCCGCTCCTTGGAAACCCTATACAGGGTCGCTATGGGTTGGAACCGACTCAACGGCACTTCACAACAACAACAACATTCTATGGAATTTTCAATGAATATGTTCAGTAATGATAGCTGCCCACCATCTAGTTCTTCTGGTCTAATGGCAAAGAAGTTACTTGTTCATGGAGGCAATCTGCCACAAATTCCACAGCCTCCTTGTATTCCTGACTCTCTATTGTTCCAGGTGGAAAGAGATCAATTGTTGTACCTTGGCTACTTGAAAGCTTTTAAGACCTCGTGCACTACACAAGGAACTAGGAGGTAGAACAACAACAAAACACTGCTATCAAGTCAATTCTGACTCAGAGGGTTTCTGAAAGTATAAATCTTTATGGGAGCAGACAGCCTTCTCTTTCTCTTCAGAAGCAACTGGTGGGTTTGAACCTTGAGGTTAGCATCACCAGAGCTCCTAGGAGGTAGAACAGAAACTCTGTACACATTATTAGGCCAGTCGACTGAAACAGAAACCATGACCCTAAACCTCCAAACCAAGGAACCATTTCCCATGAAGTTGTTTGGTTATACATAAGCAACCTCTGCAACTGCTCTTCCCCACCCCCACTCCCACTGCTGTAAATGTCTATCTCACAACTCAGGTATTCAACTTTTTACAAGTGTGCAATTGTAATTGATTTCAAACTCCATCTGTATTGTAGCATGCATAAAGACTTCATTTCTCCTATTGGCAGAGGAATGTTACAGTGTTAAGTATAGACCACATTTTATTTGTTCAGTTATCTGTTGATGGGCATTAAGGTTGTTTCCACCTTTTGGTTATTATGAATACTGCTACAATGAGCAAGTCTCTTTTGGAATCTCTGTTTTCAGTTTTTTGGGTATAAACCTAGGACTGGAATTGCTGGGTCATCTGGTAGTTCTTGAAGTCCTGGTGTGGTACTGTGAGTTAATGTGCTGGACTGAAAAGTAGGTTTGAACTGAAAGGTCCGTGGTTCAAACTCACCAGCCTCTCCTCAGAAACCCTATATAGAGTCACTATGGGTTGGAACTGACTCTATGGCACTTAACAACAGCAACAACAACATGGTAGTTCTTGACGCAGGACCAAGCAGTGTTTTATTCTGTTGTGCATAGGTTCGCCATGATTCGGTACCCACTCAATGGCCCCTAACAACAACAATGGTAGTTCTATTTTTAGATGTTAGTTCTTTGAGGAGAGGCTCAACTTTTCATTGCAGTGTCCACAATTATATATTTGCGTTGCTGTTGGCTGACTTTAAGTTACTTTTCAACTCATTGTCAACTCATGTGACAGAGTAGAACTGCCCCCCAGGGTCGGTCTCCTAGGTTAGAATCCTTTTGGGCCACCATTCGTCTACCAGTTTGTGGTACTGTGGTGATTTGTGCATTGCTGTGAGGCTAGAAGCTATGCCACTGGAATTTGAAATAACAATAGGGTCACCTATAGTGGACAGGTTTCTGTGGCACTTCCAGGCTAAACAGCCTAGGAAGTAGGAGAGGCAGGCCACTTTTAAATGGTTAGCTCTTGAAAACCTATAACATACACAGCTGCAGGTATGATGGGACTTCTCCTGTCTTCAACAGCCCTGAGAGCAGTGGAACATTGAAAGAGATAGTGCTAGACCATGAGCCCCACAGGCTGGAAGACACTTAAAATATGATTGGGGAAGAGCTACCTCCTCAAAGTAGAGTTGACTTTAATCATATGGAGGAAGCAAACCTTTAATTTGCTAATGGGGCACAATTCAAAATGAGAAGAAACAGCTGCAAACTACTATTAATAATCCAAACATGGAATGTACAAAATAGAAACATTAGAAGTTGTTAAGAATGTAATGGAACACATAAAGATCGAAATCCTAGTCATTAGTGCACTGAAGTGGACAGGTGTTATCCATTTAAAATCTGGCAATCCTATGGTTTGCTAAACTTGGACTAACAAATTAAAGACAAATGGTACTGCATTCTTACTCAAAAAGAGTATTTCAAGATCTATCTTGAAGAAAAATGCTGTCTGTGATAGGATAAAATCCATATGCATACAAGGAAGACTAAGGAGCTCTGGTAGCGTAGTGGTTACGAGTTGGGTTGCTAACCTCAAGGACAGCAGTTCAAAACTACCAACTGTTCCACATGAGGAAAAACATGAGGCTTTCTTCTCCCATAAAGATTTACAGTCTCAGAAACCCTATGCAGGGTCGCTATGAGTTGGAACCGACTCCATGGCACACCACCACCACCACCACAAGGAGGACCAGTTAATATCACTATTATTCAAAGTTATGCACCAACTACTAATGCCAATGATGATGAAGTTAAAGATTTTTCCCAACTTCTTCAGTCTAAAGATGATGAAACATGTAATGAAGATGCATTGATAATTACTGGTAATTGGAATATGGAAGTTGGAAACAAAGAGGAAGGATCAGTAATTGGAAAATACGGCTTTGGTGATAGAAATGATGTTGGAAAATGCATGCTAGAATTTTGAATAACCAATAACTTATCCATTGCAAATGCCATTTTCAATTGCATAAAAGACGACCGCTTATACACATGGCTCTCACAAGATGGAAGACACAGAAATCAAATGGACTACATTCTACTGGGAATGTAATGATGGAGAAGCTCAGCATTTCTCAAGTTGAAAGGACTAAAGAAAAAAACTCAAGTCTTGGGTTACAATATTGAAGGATTCTGTGGGAAAAATACTAAATGAAGCAGGAAGAACCTGTCCCCCCACAAAAAAGATAGAAGGTCAAAAAGAATTGGCTAATGTTCAACCATTTCAAGACATAGCATATGATCAAGAACTTATAGTATTGAAGAAAATAAATTCAAATTGAAATGTACAAAAAAATTATTGCAGTGCTGGAGGCACTCACTTGTCTATGCTAAGAAATTTACAAGAAAACTACTTGGCCAGCCTATTGGAAGAAATCCACATATATGCCCATTTTGAATTAAAGTGGCAGAATGGAATGCAGAAATCATCAAACAATATCATTACTATCACATGCATCAGTGAGTCAAAATTGACAAGGGATTTGTGTTTACAGAGCTTCTAGGCATTCCTGTGCAGTGAAGGGCATGAAGTTCCTGATAGATGCTCAACTAAATAGCCAATATTTGTCACATGTTTCCCTATACACATCCCCACATGTGCCTGGCATGGGCTGCTCTGGAAGTTGGAAGGAGACACTTAGCTTGTAGGAGGGCACCAGCAGACCTGAGAATGAGCCCAAGGGATTCTCCTCCCCTTCTTTTTCCCAGCCAGAGAAAGGGATGTGTCTAACGGGAAGCAGAGAGGCATCCAGAAGAAAAAGGCAGAAGGACGCTTCCTGAAGACAGACAGCTGAAACACAGTAAAACAGCAGACTAACTGGGCAGTTCATCTGGTCCCAGCCAGAAGCAATAATGTGGATAGAATTGGCAGAGTGCTGTAAGTGTGAATTCAATATGAGCTGCTAACTACTTTAAACAACCACCATGCATCTGTCAGTTTATCCTATTGTGGTAACCTGTGTGTTGCTATGATACTGGAGGGAGTCTTGATGTGGCACTATAAGATAAGCATTCAACTACAAGGTCGGTTTCAATCAAAAGGCCAGCAGTCCAAATTTGACAGCCGCTCCTCAGAAACCCTGTGCAGGGTCACAATGAGTTGGAACCAATTTGACAACAGTGAACAACAAATATGATGATGTGCCACTGGTATTTCAAAAATATCAACACAGTCACTCATGGTGAACAATTTTCAGTGGCGCTTCCAGAGTTAGACCAGGGAGAAAGGCCTGGTGATTTACTTCTGAAAATTAACCAATGAAACCCCCATGAATCACAACAGAATATAGTCTGATGTAGGAAAATGGACCCCTATGTTGGATGGCACTCCAAATACACGGTGGGAACAAGAGTGGATTTGAGAGTCCCAACAATTGATAAGACGGTACATGAGCTGGCAGTGCTTTGTTCTGTTTTACATAATGTTGCCATAGTCAGAGCTGACTCCAATGGCAACTAACAACAACTACCTTAAATCAGTACTTGTGAACTGTCAGTTTCCGGTACCAATCTGATGGAATTTCTTTTGCTCTTAAAATAAAATTGCACCATAGTAACTTACGTTCTTAATGGTGTGGCAAACTCACATAACATGAAGATCCACAGTAGAACAATTTCATAAAATCCACTGTTTACTCACTTTTTGGTCATGATAAATGGTGACTCATTGGGCCATGCCTGGGAGCACAGCTTACGAGGCAGTGGGCCCACTGGGCTCAAGAAAATCAGATGCCTGGTAGAAGAGAAGGCTGGGTAACCATTACAAAGATAGCAGATGGGTTCATTTCCTCCCCACACAGTCATCCAGGCACAGAACATTGATCAAGAGAAACTGATTTGCAACTAGGATGTGGTCAAAAGTCATAAGACTAACCAGGGCTTCCACCCTTCTTGTTTCTTGTCTTTGCATTTAAGAGCTTATGAAAATTTGCCCCTAATTTCGAGGTATATTTTTAGGTGTCTTTACTGCTTCTTTGTACTACTTATCAACTGATGGGAAAAGAAAATCCTTGAAAACTAACTATCTTGAAATAAATGTTTATTGTAAAGCATTTCAACATATTGTACCCTAAGAAACTGTCTTACATGTTCATAAATGATAAGACACTCTCATTCTTTTTTTTTAAGCCATTTGAAAGGAAAAGAGAGACAGAAAAATTAACTGGCTGCTCTGTCTAACTTTGTGTGTGTTTTGGAATGCCAGAGTTTGGGCAATACAATTTTATTTAGGTCCATTTAAGATAGGCATTACATTGAATAAGGCCCATTCAGAATGAACTCAATGCATCTCCAGGCTTCAAATTTTACAAATGCTAGTTACTTTTTGTCTTACCAAGGACTTTGGTCAAATATATTCAAGCAGAACTGTGGTATTGTGAATTTACTTGATATGGCTTTTCTAATCAAAGCCGTCTTAACTCCCACCAAATGATTGGGTGGGGCCACGCAAATAGGATGCATGGGACTTTAACACTAGGATTGGTTAGTTTTGCTACTGTGCTAGGTTTAAAAGGAGCCATATCAGAAGTAGGAACAGATGGTCCAGGACCATCAAGAAAGAAGAGCCATGAGTGGAGAGCATGCGATCCCTACCTGGAAAAGCTGTGATAGGAAGCAACAGAGCAGCTTCAGGCTTCTGGGCTCATGGACCAAGTAAAGCTGAGTGCCTATGAGCAGGAGGCTGGCTTGCAAAATGTTCCCTTTGGGTATTTATTTACAGACTGGCTAAGGGAGCTTTGTAACACTTACCCAAGAAGGGCAGCGGTCACATGGTTGAGCAGCCGAAGAGAAGGTGAGGTGTGCCTGCAGTATGGCAATGAAGAGGTGTTTCTGGTTGGTAAACTGCTGCATCCTGAGTTGTTTCTGATCCTGAATTATACCCTGTTCACATCTTTAATAACCCCATAATTGTGAGTATTGTCTATGAGATGCATGTGGTCATTGCAATGGATTCTTAAACCCAGATGTGAAGCAGAGAGTGCTGTGTGAGAGAAGGCTTGTGTTGGAAGAGGGCAAAGAAGGTTGTAGGGTGGAGGCATATCTGACCTCTGCTTCCACAGGAATCGACCTTGGGTTGATTTTTAGTTTGATTATCCTCCTTCCTCCTTGTGAAGGCACAGGAATTCAGACATGGCCTCCACACCATTTTTTTTTTTTTTTTCTTTTCATTCCTTTAAAGTTTAATGCCTTATTCATCATAAGAAAATACATAGATTAAAAAGTCCCATCCCACCCCTTGTCTTCACTTTCCTCCAAGTCATTATTAAACTACAAGAATTCAGACACTTGATATATAAAACACTTTTGTACATTTGTTTTTTAATCGTAATCAGAGGAATCCTGGTAAGGCACTGTAGAATGAGCAATGGACTGAAAGCTTGGTTTGAACTGCAGTATTAGTGGTTCAGAACACCCAGTCACTCCAAAGAAACCTGATGCAGACTCTATGGCATTTAATAGAACAACAATATATAAAAATATTATGTGTCTATTTTTTATCATTGGAAAAAGTAAAACAAGACTTATTTCAAAATAGTAGGAATTTGGCAACTAGATTTCAGTCCTGTCCTTTAGTACCTAAAGAAATATGAAGTAAATTGAGTCATTCAGTCTTTCTTCAGCAATATTTATTTTAAAAATTACTAAAGCCCACATGTTCTAAGTCATTCAGCATCCCAAGGAATCTCCTCTCTTCTAAATGGAGCATCTAAAATGAGGGGAAATAACCAGAATATTAGAACTATGAAAAAGAATATAGGGAAACCATTACAAAATTGGAAAGACAGCAGACTTGCAAGAATGAGAGAAACCTACAACACTTGTTCAATTTTGCTTCAGATTAGTTAAAGATAAAATGCTGAATGGAAAGCAAAGCTCCTCTGTGCTATGTCACAGTTCTTAGATTTAGTTCTCCAGTTCCATGCTGGCTCCACAACTCTCGCTGTACATGGCCCCAACTGTGTTAGAACTCAAATTCTTGAAGATGTAGTTATTTCCTGGACTAAGATAAGGTCTTCCCTTTGTGGACTAAGCCTCCCTGCTGTCTCAGGAAGTTTGTGTTCAGCTCCGCCTGCAGTCTCAAGCACTGTGTCACTCACAGCACAGAAGTAGTCAGCTGAGTCGACCCAAAGAGCAGAGAGTTTCCTCAGGTTGAAGGAAGATTCACTTTTTTAAAATTCAGCCTCAAAATCTTTGCTGTCTTTACCAGGGTGTCCCCTGAAAAGTACTTGAGGAGAAGCTGAAGACCTTCATTGGGGTATTTGACATACCAGAAGAAAGAAGGAATTCTACTATAGGAATAGTTGCACTTCAACTCCAGTGGGAATCCTTCAGTGACAGAGACTCGGACATCAAGCTGGGTCACCGACTGTGCTCTTGCCTTTCCAGAAGAGAGAAGGAGTTCCACGATAGGAATAGTTGCACTTCAGCTCCAGTGGGAATCCTTCAGTGACAGAGACTCGGACATCAAGCTGGGTCACCGACTGTGCTCTGGCCTTTAGGCCAAAAATCACTCCAAATACTAAGATGGGCAGCAGAAGCATAGCTAAGCAGTAGAAACAAAAAAACTCTTTTCTAAAAGATCTTAGTTGAGCAAGTAGAAAATGGCTGTGGAATCTAAGCTCTTAAAAGTAGGCACTGAGGGGAAGTATAAACTGGACAAGTTCTTTGCTTAGATAAAAATGCCAAATCTCCTGGGGTGAGCATAGATGAGTTCTGACTACTGATTCTTGTCACTTGTCCTCCACACCATTTTTACAAGAACACTTGCTCCCTTCAATTTTCCTCAGCTTAACTTATTTGCAATATCCCATTTGCTAGTCATAGCTGAAATTTCAAAACCTCAATACTTTCTGAACCCAAGACTGATATTGTTGTTCGGTGCCATTGAGTCGATACCAACTCATTGTGACCCTGTGCATAACAGAATGAATCACTGCCCAGTCGTGTGCCAGTCTCAAAATCATGCCTATGCTTGAGCCCATCGCTGCTGCCACTGTGCCAGTCCATCTAATTGGGAGTCTACCTCTCTTTCTCCAACCTTCCACTTTACCAAGCATGAAGTCCTTCTCCAGGGACTGGTCCTTCCTGATAACATGTCCCAAGTATGAGAGACAAAGTCTGGTTGTCCTGGCTTGCAGGACCATTCTAGCCATACCTCTTCCAACACAGATTTGCTTGTTCTTCTGGCAGTCCATAGCACTTTTAATATTCTCCTTCAACACCATAACTCAAATGTATCAATTCTTCTATAGCCATCCTTATTCACTGTTCAACTTTCACATGCATATAAAGCTACTGAAAATACCATGGCTTGGGTCAACCGCACCTTATTTCTCAAACTGACATCTTTGCTCTTCAACACTTTAAAGAAGTCTTGTGTAGCAAGTTTGCCCAATGCAATATGTCATTTGATTTTTTGACTGCTGTCGCCATGAGTGTTGATAGATGATCCAAGAAGAATGAAGTCCTTGACAACTTCAATCTTTTCTCCATTGATAAGAATGTTATTTATTGATCCAGTGGTGAGGACTTTTGTTTTCTTTACATTGAGATGCAACCTGTACCAAAGGCTGTGGTCTTTGATCTTCATCAGTAAGTATTTTAAGTTCTTTCAGCAAGCAAGGTTGTATCATCTGCATACCAAACAAACAAAAGAACCCACTGCCACCAAGTTGATACTGATTCACAGCGGCCCTACGTAGGTTTTTCTGAGGTTGTAAATCTTTACAGAAGCAGAAAGCCTCATCTTTCTCCTGTGGAATAGATAACCATCCATTACAGCTCTTCTTGTAAAAATAACAGAGAAGTGGCTCTCCCTGGGTAGAGGTAATGGTGAATGCACTCTGCTGCTAAACAAAAGGTTGGAGGTTTGAGTCCACCCAGAGGTGTTTCAGAAGAAATCTGCTTCTGAAAATTTTGACCCTGAGAAACCCTCTGGGACACACAGTTCTATTCTGACATATATGGGGGTCGCCATAAATTAGAGTTGACTTGATGCAACTCACGTGGTTTGTTTTGTTTTGTTTTTCAAGAGGGCATGTGCATGACTCCTCAGAATGGCCCCTAAGGTGGTAAGAGTTGGGGAGAGAATACTGGGCTCTTGGCTCATCTCTAAGTTTTCTTTTTACTGTTCCTCAAAAAAAAGGGGGTGGGCAACTTATTTTATTGTTTAGGAGACTGCATCTCTACATTGCAAAGGGATTAATCTGAGGACAATTCAATGAGATCTTTGGGAGGATTAATAATTCTACATGAATAAACACAGCGGCTCAATAGGTAAGATCGTTTCTCAAAAACCAAATTAATTACTAATTCTATAAAACCCAAAAGACTCACTACCATCAAGTAGATTCTGACTCAGAGCGACCCTCTGTATAGTTTCTGAGACTATAAATATTTCTCCCTTGGAGCAGCTGGTGAGCTTGGATCGCCCGACCCACAGCACCATCACGGCTCCTGGCGCGGGCAAACTCATGGCTGTTATATTGATGGTGTGGTTTTCAACACATTTTTTTTTTTTTTCTACACAAATACAAGGGGACTTCTAAAAGTTCCTAGAAAGTGGAAACCAAATATAATGTAATCTTTTCATGAACTTTTTGAAGCCACATTTTATCTGACAAAAATAAGTTCTTAAAATTTCTGTTGTTGTGTCCAAGTGAACTATAATCATTTAAGTCAATAATGTCTTCATGCATATGCGGCCACATCAAACTATGCTGTAGTTCATCATTCATT
Organism: Chrysochloris asiatica; assembly: GCF_000296735.1. Classification (NCBI taxonomy): domain Eukaryota; kingdom Metazoa; phylum Chordata; class Mammalia; order Afrosoricida; family Chrysochloridae; genus Chrysochloris; species Chrysochloris asiatica. Next base: position 4,372,615 of record NW_006408621.1, read on the forward strand.
TATGGAATGAACATCGATTTTTCTGTAATCTACAAAATGTTCTAAATAGGCAGAATGTTTTTCATGAATAGAAGATAGATGATTAAGTTTTAGCACAGTCTTAGGACGTACTCATTAGAATGTTAGTGTTGTTGGGTACCATCAAGTCAATTCCAACTCCTAGTGAGTGACCCCTTATGCCAGAGTAGAGGATTTTCTTGACTGTAATCTTTATAAAACAGATGCCGGGTCTTTCTCCAGGGGAGAGACTGTATAGGTTCAAACCTCAAAATATTCCATTAGCAGCCAAGGGCTTAATTTCTCAACCTGTGGTACTTGTAAGCACCACTTATATTTTCCAATTGTAGGGTTTCTTGGGAAGCTTTTTCTCCATAAATATTATGAGCTGGCATCAGTGGGGACTTGCATAACAGAAGGAAGTTCACCAATCACATATTGCTGTGTTGTAAGATTATTGTGTTAGGTGTTGCATCCTGAAGAAGTGATTATGTTTAACTTGTTTCTCTTAGGGCTTCTGTACAGCAGGATAAGGCTTACAAGTATATTTGCCGTTTCCTTTGTGCTGTTGGGAAGGTGTGGTTTCCAAGACTAGGCAATATTCAAGTTAATATTTTTCCAAGCTTCAGTCCACATATCCCACCACCATATGTGTCCCATATAATATGTATCAAAATCAAGCATACCTAACAAAAGTTTTGAAATAGTCAATGATTCAGTATGCATTACACAAGTGAAGAGACATAAGATTTACAAAATCTTACAAAGCAAAAAAAAAAAAATAATTGGGCAATGAAAGGGTTAATCTTTGTGCCACCAGGAGCCTATCTCATTAGAATAGAATGGACTATTCATGAGCAAATTAAGATTTTCTAGTATTTTCAGTTTGTGGACTTTTAAATGATGTTTTCACAAGTCACTGGTATTTCAACCTAAATCAGGAAAAAATAAGAGCATTCTAAATTTTCATGGGAAAGCAAAATGTTCTGAGAATTTTGTGGTCATCAAAAAATTAGTTTAGCCAATAGGGATGGTAAGGAAGTTTTTCCATACTAAACACTCTACCAGGAACTCTGAGAATCAGAGAAAAACACACCTAGTTCCTTCTGATCTCAGTTCACCAGTGAGAAGACATGCAAATATGATAAAATTTAAGAATAATTATAAAGTTGTATTAGCTAAGTAGAAAATATTAGTGCATAGAGGGCATATACACAAGGACACCCACGCTTGCAGATAATACCCACTTGACCTGGCTTCAATGGCTGGATGATCAGAGCTTAACTAGAAGAAAGAGGAGGAAAAAAAGAGTAATCTGATACAATTTGATGAACTTGACCCACACCTATGGATGCAGTAGCTCAAAAGAGGGAACAAATCTTTACAGCGAGGATCATTCTCACCCTCTTAATACACTGGGTAAACAGAGATGGACAACTTGGACATTGGCTACCCAAAATAGAGGGGCTACAAAGGCAAGAAGTGACTGGCTTACAAGCTTTCAAAGGGAGTCTAGTTCCAGAGGGTGCGGAAGAAGGTAGAACCTTCACTGAGTAGTAAGTATCCAATCTGTGTGAGCGGAGCTGATGAAAGGAGGTGGGGATAGGTCCCTTGTGGTACAATGGTAAATAATTGTTATCAGGACTGACTGCAAGGGTTGGAAATGTAAAGGTAGACATTTTGTAGCAAAACAAAGGAAGTGGTTGACTTTGCAGGCCAGGAGCGGAGACCCCCCTGGGACCATTGAGGGAGAAGAGCAGAGTGTGGGACCCTACCCAGAGAAACAGTGACTCCAGAGATGGAGGTAGAGATGATGACATGGAGAGATGGAAAGGCTGGGGACTTTAGAGAGGGAGAAGGGGCCGTGTGCTGACGACTGGGGGGCAGGCTTGCAGAGTATACCCTTTGGTTGGTTGATGATGCATCCTATCGTATATCATAACCATAGCAATGTTAATGATATACGATAGGATGAATGTAAAACTAATGTTCTCTCATGTAAACTATCATATAATTCACAATAAAACAATTAAAAAAAAAAATCAGTTGCATTCCCCTAAAAAAAAAAAACATGCAACCAATTGGTGTACTTTTTTTCTCTGTTTTTCAAAGTAGGAGACAAAAAAGGAAGAAGAAAAACATTTCATCCACTATTTCAATTACACATTGTGGACCACTATTAATGCATTAAGTCATAATACATTCGAGTCTTTTTGATTACTGGTATTTTCAAAATTCCTTTTCTTTATGGTTTTTTAGTTAATTGTGCTACATGCATTTAAAACCCTCATTTGTACTGTATATTCTTTCGACAGTTTTAAGGAGTTATTGTCCCTGTATTTTTCAAATATGAATATTGGATTATTTGCATGTCATACAATAATAGAAAAATAAACTTGCCTTCTGGTCTTCAAAAAAAAAACCAAACAAAACAAAGCACAAACCACCAAAAACTGTATCTAGGAAATGCATGTGAAAGCTGGACAATGAATAAGGAAGACCAGAGAGGAACTGATACATTTGAATTACGGTGATTTCAGAAAATATTGAAAGCACCATGGACTCCCAGAAGAATAAACAAATCTGTCTTGGAGGAGTGCTCCTTAGAAGTGAGAATGGTAAGATTTCATCTCACATACATTATCAGGAGGGACCAGTTCCTGGAAAAGAACATCATATGTGATGAAGTAGGTCAGAATAAGAGGCACACTCTCACTCAGTGAGATGAATAGACACTAGCTACAAAGACTATCTCAAACAGAACAAAATTTGTGAAAGGGCAGAGTTTCGTTGTGTTGTAAATGAGTCACTATGATGTGAAACTAACTCAAAGGCACCTAACAACAGTAACAGCTGAGGCAATCAGAAAAGGTGACTCTTAGGAAGTCTCTGGAATGGCCTAGGTAATTAGCTAAGCATTTTATTGTTTTGTTTGTTCTGTTTTAAATAAGCAATGAATGTGATTTCCAAGAGAGAAGGGAGAAATTAACGTGAAGTTGTCCATTGTATGTCCTTAAAATAAAGGACCACCATCATCTGTCTGTTGCAATTTGGTGGCTTGCATGTTGCTTGATGTTGGAAATTATGTCACCAGTATTTTAAATACCAACAGGATCACCCAAGAAGGACAGGTTTCAGCTGAACTTCCAAACTAAGACCAGAAAGGAGAGGTTTTAACCACTGAAAACCTTACGAATAGCAGCAGTTCATTGTTAGATATAGTGCAGGAAGATGAATACATTATGAATGTTGTTGTTATTGTTAAGTGAGTCAAGTTGGTTCCGACCCATTGCGACCCTGTAGAGGATTTCCAAGGAGCTTGAACCGCCAACCGCCTTTGCAGTCCAGCACATTAACCCACAGCACCACACCAGGACTTCACATTATGAATAGCACTAGAGTACTGTTAGATAAAGTGCCGGAAGATGTGCAAGTGGGAAAGAGCTGCCTCCTCAAAGTAGAGTTGACTGTGATGACGCGAATGGAGTAAAGCCATCTGGGCCTTCATTTTCTGATAGGGGAGGGACCACAATTCAAAATGAAGAGAAATAGTTGCAAGCATTCATTAATAGTCAGAACATGGAAAGTACAAAGTATGAATCCAGGAAAATTGAAAGTTGTCACAAAAAAAAAAAGAATGGAACACATAAAAATCAATCTCCTAGACATTGGTGAGCTGAAATGGACTGGTATTGGCCATTTTGAATCTGACAATATGATTTTTAATATGACTTACTATGCTGGAATGACAAATTGAAGACGAATGGCATAGCACTTATCCTCAAAAGGAACATCTCAAGATCTATCTTGAAGTACAACACTGTCTGTGATAGGATAATATCAGTGTGCTTATAAGGAAGACCAGTTAATATAACTATTTGTCAAATTTATGCACCGACCACTAAAGCCAGTGATGATGAAACTGAAGAATTCTACCAAATTCTTCAGTCTGAAATTGATCACACATGCAAATAAGATGTATTGATAATTATTGGTGATTGTAATGCAAAGATTGGAAACAAAGAAAAAGGATCAGTAGTTGGAAAATAATGGTCTTGGTGATAGAAATAATGCTGGAGATCACATCATAGAATTTTGTAAGACCATTGACTTATTCATTGAAAATACCTTTTTTAAAACAACATAAAAGACAACTATACACATGGATCTCACCAGATGGATTACACAAAAATCAAATTGACTACATTTGTATGAAGAGAAGGTGGAAAGCACCATACCAACAAAACAAGGCTAGGGGCAGACTGTGGAACACAATTGCACATATGGAAGTTCAGGTTGAAACTAAAGAAAATTAAAACAAATCCACAAGAGCCAAAATATGACCTTGAACATATTCCACCAGAATTGAGAAAACATCTTAAGAACGGATTTGATACATTAGACACTAATGACAAAAGACCAGAAGAGTTGTGTGATGGCATCAAGAACATCATACAGGAAGAAAGGTCACTGAGAAGACAAGAAAGAAAGGACCAAATTGGATGTCAGAAGAGACTCTGAAATTTGCTCTTCAGGGTAGAGATGCTAAAGCAAATGAAAGACATCAGGAGGTAAAAGAGCTGAATAGAAAATTTCAAAAGTCAGTTCCAGACCAAGCAAAGTATTATAATGAAATTTGCAAAGACCTGGAGTTAGAAAACCAAAAGGGAAAAAGCACTCAGCATTTCTCAAGCTGAAAGAACTGAAGAAAAATTCAAGCCTGGACTTGCAATGTTTAAGGATTCTATGGGCAAATTATTGAATGATACAGAAAGGATCAAAAGAAGATGGAAGAAAAATACACAGAGTCACTGTACCAAAAAGAAATGGTCAATATTCAACCATTTCAAGAGGTAGCATATGATCAAGAGTCAATGATACTGAAGGAAGAAGTCCAAGGTGCGCTAAAGTCATTGACAAAGAACAAGGCTCTGGAAATTGAAGAAATGCAAATTGAAAGCTTTCAACAAATTGGTGCAGCACTGGAAGCACTCACCCATCTATGACCATAAATTTGCACAATAGCTACCTGGCCAACTACTTAGTAGAGATAGATAACTGTACCCATTCCAAAGAGAGGTGACCCAACGGAATATGGACATCGTTGCATAATATTATTAATATCACATGCAGGTAAAATTTTGAAGAATAAAATTAAAAACTGGCTGAAACAGTACATGGATAGGGAACTGCCAGAAACATCAGTCAGAGCAGAAGAGGATGTGGAATGGGGGATATCACTTCTGATGTTAGATGGATCTTGGCTGAAAGTAATGATTACCAGAAAGATGTTTATCTGTGCTTTATTGACTGTGCAAAGGATTTCAACTATGTGGATCCTGACAAGCTACAGATAGCATTGTGAAGAATGGTTATGGCCGAATACTTGATTGTGCTCATGAGGAACTCATACATAGACCAAGAGGAGACAGTCATTTGAGCAGAACAAGGTGCAACTGAATGGTTTAAAACTAGGAAAAGGTGTGTGCCACAACTGTAGTCTTTCACAATACGTATTCAATCTGCATTCTGAGCAATAAACAAAGAAGCTGAATTATATGAATAAAAACATGGCATCAGGACTAGAGGAAGACACATTAATACTAGAGGAAGACACATTAATAGCTTGTGATATGCAAATGATACAACCTTGCTTGCTGAAAGCAAAGAAGACTCAAAAACTTACTGATGAAGATTAAAGACTAGAGCCTTCAGTATGGATTGTACCTCAATGTAAAGAAAACAACAATCCTCACCACTGACCAATAAATAGTATCATGATAATTGTAGAAAAGATTGAAGTTGTCAAAGACTTCATTTTGCTTGAATCCATCAACTCATAGAATAGCCAAAAAATCAAATGACATATTACATTAGGCAAATCTGCTGCACAAGACCTCTTTATAGTGTTCACCAATAAAGATGTTAATTTGAGAAATAAGGTGCACCTGACCCAAGTTATGGTATTTTCATTAGTCTCATATCATGTAAACATTGGACAATGAATAAGGAAGACTGTAGAAGAATTGATGTATTTGAGTTATTGTGTTGGAGAACAATATTAAAAGTACCATAGAGACTGCCAGAAGAACAAACAAATCTGTTGGAAAAAGTACAGCCAGAATACTCCTTAGAAGTCAGGATGGCCAGACTTTGTCTCTCATACTTTGGACATGTAACCATGAGGGACCAGTCCATAGAGAAGAGCATCATGCTTGATAAAATGAAAGGTCAATGAAAAAGAGGAAGACCCCCAAGGATGGCAGCAGCAGTAAGCTGAAGTGTAACAACAATGGTGAGGTTGGTGCAGGACGGGGCAGTGTTTTGTTCTGTTGTGCATAAGGTCACTATGAGTCGGAACCAGCTCAATGGCACGTAACAACAACAACAAAATAAAGGAAGGCAGGAACCCGCTGATAGATTTGTTAGACTTTGGTACAAGTTCTTAGGAGTCAAGAGGTAGGTAAGGCAGAAAGGCCTGATAGGATTGCGATGTTACAGACATTGGTGAAAGATTCAAGAGCCATCACTGTTAAAAGACACAGTAAAGACTGGTGAAGGGAAAAAAATTCTAGTTCTTTTTCTGCCTTACCTAAAGCGTTATGGCTACCATATGTCCTGATTTGCCCAGGTAAGTCTTGGTTGCTCCTAGTGTACATTGGGTAACACTGCTAACTGTTTTTAGTGTTTTATTTTTTTCTCAAATATGCCTAGGTTTGAAAATCAATTATGTGGTGCAATGCAGTCAGTTCCTATACACAACCGAACACTCCCACATCCTGTGCTACTCTCACAATTGTTATGTTTGAGCCCATTGTTGCAAACCACTGTGTCAATCCATGTCATTGAAGGTCTTTCTCTTTTTTGCTGGGCCTCCACTTTACCAAACATTGTGTCCTTCTCGAGGGATTGGTCCTTCCTGACAATATGTCCTTATTGTTGTTAAGTGCCGTTGAGTTGGTTCTAACTCATAGAGACCCTATATAGGGTTTCTGAGGATGGCTGATGGGTTTGAACCACCACTATGAGGTTCAAACTAACCTTGTGGTCCAGTGCATTATCCTACAGCACCACTCCAGGTCTTCCATGTATACATATGGATATATCCTAGCACAGACAGCATTGTATTTCAAGATAGATCTTAAAGTACTCTTTTTGGTGAAGAATGCAACGGCGTTACTCTGTCATTCCCAGCATAGTAAACCTTAAGACCGTCAGATTCAAAATGGCCAATACCAGTCCATTTCAAGTCACTAAAGTCTAGGATATCAATCTTTATGTGCTTCATTTCATTTTTGACAACTTTCCATTTGCCTAGATTCATACTGTGTACCTTCCATGTTCTGATTGTTAAGAATGTTTGCAGCTGTTTCTTCTGATTTTGAGTTGTGCACCATTAGCAGCTGAAGGTCCTAAAAGTTTTGCTCCATCCACATCATTAAGGTCAACCTTACTTTAAGGAGGTAGCTCTTTTCCAGTTATATTTTCAGTGTCTTCCAACTTTAGGGGCTATGTTCCACTTCTATTAATAAGTTTTCCAATGGCTAACCCTTCAGAGAAGTGGTCCTTCACCCCTTCTTCCTAATTTGTCTTAGTCTTTAAGCTCCACTGAAATCTGTTCACCATGGATGCCCCTGTTGTTACTCAAAATAAAAGTAGCATAGCTTCCAGCATGACAGCAACACACAAGCCACCACAGTACAACAAACTGACAAATGGTGAATATGATCACTCTGTTGTTGTGTGCTGTCAGATTGGTTCCAACTCATAGAGATCCTATATAGAGTTTCTGATAGTGACTGGTGGGTTTGAACTGCCGACTTTTCCATTACCAGTCCACTGGTTATGGTCGCTCTAAGAGACCTAAAATGAACTGAAATCCACACGATGTTTGTTTAGCACATCTTTTTAAAGCCTGAAACACTAGTTAAGTGTTTCTGTAAATGATAAAATCAGAAAGAGCTGAACTGCTGTGGGTCATGACTTTAGTCACAGCAAGTTCTTTTGATGTTTATTTTTTGCCTCCTGCATTTTCATCACCAGTTGAAGTTTACATTATTAAGGGGAAAAAGTTGATTAATCACTTGTGACTTGGTTATTTAGTTGGTTGTTTATATGAGAGCTCCTTGACTCTATCTTCTCAGATTTAATCACTTAAAATTAACTTAGTAAAACAACCAAACAAGAAGTCGTTACACAATATGCATTTAGGCATACATGTGTATGAATATGTTGGTATATATGTTGTTGTTATTGTTGAGTTTTGTCGAGTTGGTTCCAACTCATAGCAACCCTGTTTAGGGTTTCTGAGGTTGTAAATCTTGACAGAATCAAGAAGCCTTGTGTTTCTCCTGCTGGGCAGTTGGTGGGCTCAAACAGTTCAGTACTAATCCTACAGAGCCACTAAGCTCCAGGTACAGTTGAGGGGGTTCCAAAAAGTTTATGGAAAAATCCCAATATCTTGCAATTCCATTTTTAGTGAACTTTTTGAAGTACCCTGATATGTGTGCCCAGACGGATGTGTCTATACATGTATGTACATACAGGTATGTGTGTACATCCATGTATATTCATATATATGAGGGCAAGTAGGAAAGTACTGCTACTAGGCTTCCAGTTCATACATGCACCAGTTTAATCTAAACAAACGTGTTTATGCATGGCTCTGTGATTAGTGGATGGCTACAGAGAAGCTCGCTCAGTAATACACTTGTTGTAGGATGCCTTCTAAAAAAAACCAAAAGGACCAATCAAAACAGTGGCTTCTCAGGGACTCTGCTGGGCCAGTTCAATTCAAGGAAGAGTGGTCAGCTCAGAAGGTTATGGGGACTGCTTCTTTGGGACTCCTCAGGAGTCCCTGATGTGACACCATAGGATAAGCTCTAGACCACAAGGTTTGTTTGAACTGCAAGATTGATTGTTCAAACTCACCAGCTGCTTCTTGGAAATCCTATACAGGCTCACTATGAGTCAGGACCGACAGCACTTAACAACCAAAGGGTCATCCTAACCGATTTTCTCAAAGTACACAGGATGATCACAGGGACTTACTATTAAGAAGCTTTAAGAAAATTGAAAAAACTGAATTTGTGAGGAAAACTGCAATGAGAATTTTTTTTCCCATCATGACCTTGCACCTGCATATTCTCCAAGTGTAGCACAGGTTGTTGATGAGAATTTTGTTGGAAAATGTTACTCTGTTCCCACTACAACCCTGATTTTTTTCCCTTCAGGATTCTCGTTTCCCAAGCTCAACAAACATTTAAAGAAACACGATTTGAGTCCTTCAAGGATACCCAAACTGCCAGTTTGACATGGTGTAAATTAAAGAGTATAGAATTTGGGGAGGGGTTGTTTTTTGTTATGTGACATCATGTTGGTTCCAACTCATAGTGACCCAGTATAGGGTTTCCAAGGATCAGCTGGTGGGTTTGAACTGCTGTCTTTGTGGTTCAAACCATCTTGCAATCCAGTGCTTAGTCTACAATGTCACACCACAACTCCTTAGGCTAACTAGTTATATTCATATTTAAAAGAACAAAGACTACAAAATTTTAGATTTAAAAAAAAATCCTGTGTATCAATCTAAGGTTCTTGAAGGAGCTCTAGTGGCATAGTGGTTACAAGTTGGGCTGCTAACTCCAAGGTCAGCAGTTCAAAACTACCAGCCATTCTATGGGAGAAAGATGCAGCTTTCTGCTCCCATAAAGATCTACAGCCTCGGAAACCCTATGCAGGGTCACTATGAGTTGAAACCGACTCCATGGCACATAACCACCACCACCATATTGGTGCTTAAGGAGACTTTACCATAAAAAAGTCATGTCCATATTTATAACCTTTATTTTTTCATTTTTATTATCTGGAATATTGAAACACAACTTTCAAAAGTACATAGATCTAGATGGAGGATGTGTTTCTTTATATTTTCCCTTAATAAAAGTTTCTATGGTTTTGCAGCAATGCTTTTTGACTTGCTCTTGCAAAGCAAACAACACAGGGGACACAGTTACAGCTACTTCTTAATCATAACCAAATACCTCGAGTGGCTGGTTTTCTGAGTTTGAAGGCTTAGAACCATAGTCTTGTGGTTCTTTACAACTCAGTAAATTAGCATAATATAGTTCATAAAGTGTATGGTTTACATCCCAATGTGGTGAGTAGGTAGTGTCTCGATCTTAAAAATTTGCAAGTAGTCATCTAAGAGACAATTATTGGTCTGCTAACCTCAAGGTCGGCAGTTCGAAACTACCAGCTGTTCCATGGGAGAAAGATGAGGTTTTCTGCTCCCGTAAAGATGTACAGCCTCGGAAACCCTGTGCAGGGTCAGTATGAGCCGGAATCGACTCTACGGTACTTAACAACAACTTACCCAGAACAAAAGATTAAGGAAAAAAACCAAAGACTCAGAGAATACAAAAGTCTACAGGTCTAGTACTCTACACAAACCACAGCCTTATTCATCCTTGAGACTAGGAACAAGATGGTGCCCTGCTCCCACTAATGACTGCTCTGATCAGGGCCAGAGCAGATGGATTCGGATAGAATGGGAGAATAATGCGACATAGAACTCAAATTCTTGAAAAATCTAGACTTACTGGGCAGTCTGAGATTTGAAGATTTCCCAAGACTATTGCCCTGAGATACTCTTAAGCTTTAAGTAAAAATAATCCCTTGAAGTAACCTTTTAGCTAAATAGCAAATTAGATTTATATCACCTGTCAGTGATGTGCTCCTTTAAAATAATCATCAAACGGTCAATAATTACTCTAAGGCAAAGACTATGTTCTGCTAAAGTATTCAGCGGAGAGTAGATAAATGCCCAACCACACCCAGCTCACAATCTAAACCCTTCTGATATCAGTGAACAGTAATAGGTTGTTGTTGTTGTTAGGTGCCATTGAGTCGGTACTGACTCATAGCGACCTTATGCACAGCAGAATGAAACTCTGCCCAATCTTGGGTCAACCTCACTATTGCCACGCTTGAGCCCATTGATGCTGCCACCTCGTCAATCCATCGTGCTGGGGCTCTTCCTCTTTTTCTCTGACCCTCCACCTTACCAAACACGATATCCTTCTCCAGCGACTAGTCCCTCCTGACAGTATGTCCAAAGTATGAGAGAC
>NW_006408621.1:4384819-4388308 GCF_000296735.1 Chrysochloris asiatica
TTGTCTTCTAAATTTCTTGGCAGAGATGAGTGAGTGCCTCCTGTGCCGCCTCACTTTTTTGAAGATTTCTATTTGTATTCCATCAATTCAAGACTAAACCAGCATAAGTAATGCGCTTTTCAAACCAAAACCCATTGCCATCGAGTCAACTTTGTAAAGATGGACAAGTTACCAAGGCTGTACATCTTTACAGGGGCAGAAAGTCTCATCTTTCTCCTGAGGAGCAACTGAGGGGTTTTGAACTACTAACCTTGTGGTTAGCAGTTCACTGTTGATCCTACAACGTCACAAAGTCTTCTTAATATGCTTTTGGGAAGAGAAAAATAGCTAATATCTTTCAACTGATGGAAAATACCAGGTGGGACAAGAGATTCACATTCAGGAAATGTAGTATGAACAAGGAGAAAAGTGTCTTCATTTTCTGTTGCCCGCTTACATGTTTTTTTCCCCAACTTAAAAGCTACAAAAACAAAATGCTTTATTCCCTAGGAATCCTGAGGCTCTGCTTTCCACAGGGCTGTTTGGGGGCAAAGTGCTGCCAGAATTCCCAGGAGAAATCGTATGAACATGCGAAAGAAGATCCCAGAACTCAGTGCCAATGTGTTTCAATCTGCAAAGAGCCTTTCCTTTTCACTACTGGTTATTCCAATCTAATAAAGAGGTTTTTTTCAAGCATAAACATTTCTAGATTGTGGTTTTCTAATTTAAGTTTATCAAAGTGCACCTTTTCAAAAGTGCATGAATCATTAGTGGTTAGTTCGATGAGGTTCACCGAGCGAGCACAGCCAAGTAACCATCTCTCAGACCAAGCAGAGCATGATCAGATAGATGATACTCAGGGTCCCTCATGGCTGCTTCCAGTCATGAACACTTTCCTCAAGATTGCGCTGTGGGTTAATGTGCCAGACTGCAAAGCCGTGTGAACTGCAAGGTTGGCGGTTCAAGCTCACCAGCTGCTCCTTGGAAACCCTATACAGGGTGGCTATGGGTCGGAATCAACTCAATGGCACTTAACAACAACAACAACCATAGACTTAGTGGAAGAAGAAGAAAAAAGGTTTCTTATTCATCTTACTCATGTTTCTACACCTAATACTTGTAGGGTAGTGGTTACGATTCGGGTTGCCAACCTCAAGGTCAGCAGTGCGAAACTACCAGCGATTCCATGGGAGAAAGAGGAGGCGTTCTGCTCCCGTAAAGATTTACAACCTTGGAAACCCTGTGCAGGGTCACTATGAGTCAGAATCGACTCCACAGCACTTAACAACAACAACACTACTTGTTTAATATCCTTGGTTGAATGAATGAAAGGATGCAAACATGTATCTGATGATCTTTTTACAAGACAGCTGAGCAAAAAAACATATATAATTTAGAGGGGGAAAATAGATAAATATAGATTTGGGTGAGAAGAGAGATATGGGGATGCAAATTGAGAAGCAAGTTGAAAGCTGCATTTGAGCATAAGAATACAGTTTTATCTTTTAACCAATGTAAACAGCTTGCATAAATCTAAACCTCTGCTAAGTTTTCCTTGGTCCTTTACCAACTCCACTCACATCAGCTCCACTATAACTGGCGAGGCCAACCCCTAGGGACTTTCTGTTTCTCTTTCTCACTTATAAATGGACCCATGTTAGCAAGACCCTCCCTCCCAGAAGATGCAGCCAAGAAATGACTATTTGCAGTCCGTCTCCACCCGACTCGGAGACTCTGTCAGTCAGAGAACAAAATAAGTTATGCTTTCCCTGAGCCCAAGCATGTGATCTCTGGCCAGAATGCTTTCCGCCCTCATGAGTGAGGTAATGAGGGGCCAAATAAGGTTTCAAACTCACAGCACCTTAGAATTACAATTTTCCTTCACTCTAAGCAGCTGGAAGTAAAAATACAAGCATTGCCCAATCATTGCTTAGCAAGGAAGAGCTATCAGCTGTAGAGATAAAAAAGAAAATCTATTTTCATCAAAATGATTCCCACACAAATATCAATAAATTATGTCTTTTGAAGGTCAGATTCATTACAACTAATCTCCTTAGAGTGGAGTTCCAATACTCAAGATACTATGAAACTATAAATGGAGCAAGCCTGGACAATGAACACGACTTCACTTTGAGGATGGTTTCCTCTCACAATTGGAGAGGTTGTTAACTGGCATGTCAGCTTTCGACTCATGCCAAACCCATGCGCAAAAAAAACAAAAATCCGTGCCATCCCGTGGTTGGTTGTGAACAGATCCATGGAGTTTTCACTGACTGATTTCACTCACTCACTCACCAGGCCTTTCATCATCCCTAGAGATACATTATATTTTATCAGCAGTGAGCTTTCAAAGATGTGCCACAGAGCCGAACCCAAACTAGAGAAATGTGCAAATATACTTCAACTTCATCTACATTAAAATTAGTCCCCAAAACCATTGTTAGGTGCCATTGAGTTGATTCTGACTCAGCCACGCCATGTAACAGAGTAGAACTGCCCCATAGGGTTTTCTCGGGTCCTGGTGTGGTGCTGAGGGTTAATGCACTGGATTGCAAAGTCGCTTTAAACCGTAAGATTGGCAGTTCAAGCTCACCAGTCACTCCTCGGCAACCCTATATAGGGTTGCTATGGGTCGGAACGGATTCAACGGCACTTCACAACAACAACAACAACAACAACAACCTTTACAAAACAGGATCATTAGTTCTTTCTCCCTTAGAGCCGCTATGTGGGTTAACCACTGAGGGCTTCATTGTTGACACACACCTTTCCTGATTTTGAACCATTCAGTATCTCCTTGTTCTAACAACTGCCTCTTGGTCTATGTACAAATCCCTCATGAGCACAATTAAATGTTCTGGAATTCCCATGAATTTCAATTAAATAAAGCACAAGTAAATATCTTTCTAGCATTTTTTGCTTTTAGTCAAGATCCGCCTGATGTCAGCGATGATATCCCTTCTTTACTTCCTCTTCTAAATCTGGTTTGAATTTCTGGCAGCTCCCTACCAATATATTCCTGCAATCATTTTCAAATTATCTTCAACAGTATTTTGCTTGAGTGTGATTCTTGATAATATTGTTTGATGCTTTCTGAATGCTGTGGGGACATCTTTCTTTAGAATGAGAACAAATAAAGATCTATTCCAGTCACTCAGCCAGATAGTTGTCTTCTAAATTTATTGGCATGGACTAGTGAGTGCTTTCAGTTCTGGATCAGTTTATTGAAACATTTCAATTTATTCCATCAATTCCTGGAGCCTTGTTTTTCACCAATGACTTCAGTGCAGACTTGACTTCTACCTTCAGCACCACTGGTTTTTAATCACATTCTACCTCCTGAAAGGGTTGGGCATCAACCAATTCTATTTGGTATAAAAGTGTATTCCTGCTGCAATCCATTGTATAACTTAGATGAACCTTGAGGACATTATACTGAGTGAAATTAGTCAGTCACAAAAGGAGAAATACTGCATAAGACCATTATTGTAAAAGACTAAGAAAAAGAAC
>NW_006408621.1:4389773-4392457 GCF_000296735.1 Chrysochloris asiatica
CCCCCCCCCACTGGTTTTACTTTTCTAGGAAAACAAGCCTAAGACAGGTGGTACTGAGAGAGTGGGATTCTAGAGAAACAAAATCACAAAGATGAGTTTTCTAAATTGGTACTCAAGTCTGTCTAAGTTTAAAGATACTAATCTAGGGTGGAGGCATATCTACCCTCCACTTCATAGGAATCAGCCTTGGGCTGATTTTGATTTGTTTATCTTTCCCCCTTGTGAAGTCAAAGGAAGTCAGATGTGATCCCCACATAGACTTTACAGCTGCCATCAGGAGCAGGGATTTGTTGCAATGACTCCAGATTCGTTTTATAAGAGAATGAACCAAGGGGCATAGGCAGTGAAACTTCTGATTTTTAGATGGTTAGTTTGGGTTTTGTCACCTATGATAAAAATGGATTTCAGTATTTGGCTAAAAGGAAATGTAGGGGATAAAATGCTTAAGTGGAGGGGAGAGCAGCAGCTTCTGGAGTTGTCTAAAGCAGATGTCACATTGGTTGAACTAGATGGCTAACAGGGGCCCAGAGCCTACTGGAATTCCCCCTGCCAGAGGTTCAAGGCCATATGAATATGAATGAGGTTAGTCCAAGGGAAAAGAAAAGACTGAACCTGAGTGTTTTTAAAAGGTTTATGTGTTTGCCTCTTGGATATAAATTTCAATTAAATTTGATAATCATTTATCAGTAAATATAGTACAGGATTTATGTGTAAATGAAATAAGATCCCTTAAGCTTTTGAATATTGTTGTTATTGTTGTATGCTGTTGAGTTAGTTCTGATTCATAGTGACCCTGTATAGGAGGAGCAGCTGATAGGTTTGAAATGCTAAGCTTGCGGTTTGCAGTCCAGTGCTTATCTTACAGTGCTACATGAGAGCTTTTAAAAATAATTTTGTTGTTGTTAAGTTCCATGGAATCGGTTCAGACTCATAGTGACCCTGTATGGATGTCCAAGAGTAGCTGGTGGGTTTGAACAGCTGACCTTGTGGTTAACAGTCTAGTGCTAAATTCTAGCCTAACATAAGCATTGTCTAGCCTTACAGCAGTTAGTGTTCTTGCTACTTTAAAACATAAAACTGGATTTCAATTCGAGCTAAGCATACTTAATAAAAGATAATGCTGTTGTTAGTCTGAAGAGGGGAAATAATACTAAGATGCTTAACTGTCTTATGAATATTGGTTTCCTTTGCCTACTACTGTAAAATAGACACTTGAGAGGAATAGAAAGGAATGTTGGGAAACATGATTAGAGAAAGCTTATAAGCCCATCTTCAGCCTATAACTGATTGGAATACCTAAAAGGGATTCCAGAACCTGCCCAGTGAAATTGGCCTCTTGTGGAAGCTTTGCAGTGCATAGGATGTTAGGTGGAATCCTGAGCCCCATCCAGAACCTTCTGAGGAGGGACATTCCCACTAGAAAGGACAAGCAGACCAGCCTGAAACAGCTAGAGGAACATAAGACACATCTTCAAAAAAAGATCAGCAGGAATAAAACCAAAACAAAATGGAAAGTATGATTGGCTACTACAAGAATAAGCAAGTTGTTCACTGGGAAGCCAACAAGGCAAGCAATCAAGTCCCTTCAGGACAAATCCTTCTTCAAGACTGAAACTCAAAGAGAACACATAAGCAAGCCTGTTGGTGATCACATTGGTGTACTGGTGAATGAATGGAAGAGGGGAAATGCAGCAATGAAGATATGGGCTAAGTTCAACCATGTTTCATAGACTCCCATTGACCTGGAGATGAAAGAGAGAAAAGGAAGTGCTGGTTGGTCCGAACTGTGGTGAGACCTTGGGGACTCCTGAGCCCATGGACAAGGAGATAGCCATGGAGGGTTAGAGCTGACAGTGAAGCATCCAGCTGACATGAAATAAGGGGAGACACACAAGAATACCCAAACTTGCAGATAGTACCCATTTGACCTAGCCTCGATAGCTTGATGATCAGAACTCAAAATAGAGGAGTTTGGGTTTTTTAAAATTTTGATAAAGGAAACAAGTGTAAATTACTACAATTTGATGAACTTCACCTATACTTATGGATGTAGTAGCTCAAAATACAGAGAGGGAAGAAATCTTCACATCAAGTATCAATCTTATCCCCTCTGTATACAGATTTGATAGGGACGGGCAACTTAGACATTGACTACCTAAAATGGGGTGTGTGTGTGTGTGTGGGGGGGGGTGATAAAAGCACGAAGTGACTGGCTTACAAGTTTTCAAGAGGGAGTTTTGTTTTAGAGTGTGCGGGTAAAAGTAGAGTCCCTACTGATTAGGTTTCATCTTGTCTAGATGAGTCTGGTGAAAGGAGATGAGGATAGGATTCTTTTGCTTCAATAGCAGGTAATTGTTATCATGACTAATTGCAATTGTCACAACTGAAAAGGCAGAAGATGTGTACCAAAAAGGGGGGAGAAGTTTATCTTATATTCCAGAAACAGAGAACCCTAGGACCGTCAAGAGGGAAGAAGAGCATGAGTGGAACTTGGGATCCTAACTAGAGAAGCAGCGACACCAGAAATGGAGGCAGAAGTGAAGGCATGGAGAGGCAGAGTTGCTGAGAACTCTAGACTCCTGGAAAGAGAAAGGCTGTGTGCTGACAGGCAGGAGGCTGGCTTGCAAAATAGTGCCCTTTGGTTGTTTAAACTATTACATATTCCTGCATGTTTCTGTGTACAT
>NW_006408621.1:4392557-4422546 GCF_000296735.1 Chrysochloris asiatica
AATACTGTTAACCGATGATGCATGAAAGGGATTGTAATCATTACAATGAAACAAAATACAATTGATTGAGTGCAAAACTAATGTTCTGCCATGTAAACTATCAATGAATTCGATATAAAGCTTAAAAAAATTGTGTTATCTTGAATTACATATCTTGGCATATTGATGGTTAATTAGTATTTTAATCTTTTATTGGAGTTATGGTGTGGTGCTGTAGGATAAGCACTGGACTGCTAACCTCAAAGACAGTAGTTCAAACCCACCAACCACTCTTATGAAACCCTATACAAGGTCACTATGAATTAGGGTATGATTCAACGTACTTAACAACATTTTAAAAATTTATTGTGAACTGACTGATAGTTTACATTGGAGAACGTTGACTGTACACTATTGTTTCACTGCAATGATTACAATCTCCTTCATGCATTCTATTCAACAGTATTTGCTTCCATTCCCTGTTTTTCTTTTTTGGAGGGGGTGGGGAGATGTACACAGAAACACTCAAGAATATATAATAATTTAAGCAACCAAAGGGTACATTCTGCAAACCTGCAAAAAGGTTTATGTGTTTGCCTCTTGAAAAACTACAAACCAGCCACTTTGTTTTGATACAGGGTATATAACCTTTGGTTGTTTGAATGGATTTATATTCACGAGTGCTTTGGTATACATCCAAAAAAAACCCCAAAATACAAAGGGAATGGAAATAAATGCTGTTGAATGATGATGCATGGAGGGGATTATAATCATTACAATGAAATGAAATATGAGAGGATGAATGTAAAACTGATGTTCTCCCATTTTTTGTGAATTGAATTCTATCGCTCAATTCACACACACAAAAAGCTCTTATATTAAAAATGCATAAAGAAATGTATACCACCACAAACGTAGAAACCATTGCCTTTTCTGCCCCTGAACTCTGATACAAATTAGCACATATACACATATTAAAAAGACCTGTGAGACTAGAGCTATTATTAAAGAAATACTAGTTGAAATAAGTGGACTCCTGGTGTGGCGCTGTGGCCTAATGCGTCAGACTGCATAGTCGTTTGAACTGCAAGGTCAGTGGTTCAATCTCACCAGCTGTCCCTAGGAAACTCTATACAGGGTCGCTATAAGTCGGAATTGACTCGATGGGCACTTAACAACAACAGTTTAAATAAATAAATATGGTACTTTACAAAAGTGCAAGGTCGGTGGCTCAAGCTTACCAGCCACTCTTCAGAAACCCTATCCAGGGTCGTTATGAGTCAGAACTGACTCAACACCACTTAAAAACAATAGTTGTTGTTGTTGTTATTAAGTGCCATTGAGTCAGTTCCAACCCATAGCAACAGATAAAATTATTAGCATTTTCTTAAGAATCCGAATACTAGGAATTTATTTTAAATTTGGTGGCTTGGTTTACGTGCTGTGGTCAGTTCCAACTCAAAGCGAGCCTCCATAGGGTTTCCGAGGCTGTAAATCTTTACAGGGGAGTCTTGGTGTGGCTCTATGGGCTAATGTGTCAGACTGTAAAGTCGTTTGAACTGAAAGGTCGGTGATTCAAGCTCACTGGCTGCTCCTTGGAAACCCTATACAGGGTCGCTATGGGTCAGAATTTATATGACAGCACTTAACAACAGCAATAAATTTTTACGGAAACAGAAAAACTCATCTCTCTCCCATGGAATGGCTGGTAGTTTTGAACTGCTGACCTTGATGTTAGCAGCCTGACTTCAACCACTATGCTACCAGAGCTATTAGACATTATTTCATTTTGAGAACAGGCTTCCTAGCATATGAAAAATATTAAGAGATGACAGTTCATAATTGAATTCTTGTCACTTCGGAACGGCTCTTTTTCATCTTTAATTTGGTATCTCTCCAAAATGGAATTACTTGCCAACCAAGAACTAGATATGTCTTTCAAAAATGAGTGCAAAATTAGGACATTCTCAGATAAGCAGAAATTAAGGGAATCTGTAACCATTAGACTAGTCCTACAAAAATTATTAAAGGGAGTCCTTTCTTCACCTGAGATGAAGATACATGGCAGCACCACCAAGATGCCATGCCAGGTGAAGACTTCAAAAAAAATTAAAGTAAAGCTGTGAAATTGATTAAAAGCAACCAGAGATGCAAAGATGTAAATTATAACAACTTTAAGCAAGACAAAAGGGGGAATAAACGTAATTAAAGAAGTTCTGTATGGAGAGGAAGTCAAGACGATTTTCAAATTAACAGACTGCTTTAAATTTAAAAGGATTATTATGAATTTCAGCGTAACCACACAGGAGTACTAGTGTGGCACTGTGGGTTAATGTGCTAGATTGCAAAGTCGGTTTGAATCACAAGACTGGTGATTCAAGCTCACGAGCAGCTCCTTGGAAACCCTATACAGGGTTGCTATAGGTTGGAACCGACTCTATGGGCACTTAAAAACAACAACAACAAAGGAACCTCACAATTCTACTTTACTAAAATGAAGGAGAAAATTTTAAAAAAAGTATACGAAGCCAACAATAACCAAAAGAGAATAGCAGCCATATTAGTATCTGACAAGTTAGACTTTTAGGTCAAAATCCATCATAAAAGATAACAGAAGACATTATAAAATGATTAATGCAGTGATTCACCAAGAAGACATAACAAATACAATATTTATACACCCAATGACAGAGATCCATGTTTATAAAACAAACTCTAAAATAGCTGAAGAGAGAAATAAATCTATAGTAACAGTACATTTAAACGAACGGGAATTAAATAGTGAAATCTTTTTGAGCACTTAACTTATTGAATGATTATAAATGATACAAACCAAGATTTGGAGAAACGTCACTGTAAACTTAAGACATATGTTATAAGGCCAAATCTCCTACCATGAATTTTATTAAAAATTTATTTTATTGAGACTATATACAGCAGACCTGGTATGGCGCCGTGGGTTAATGCGCCAAACTGCAAAGTCATTTGAACTGCAAGGTCAGAGGTTCAAGCTCACCAGCTGCACCACAGAAACCCTATACAGGGTCGTTATGGGTCGGAATCGACGTGATGGCACTTAAAAACAATAACATATACAGCAAAACATGGCCAATTTAATTTCCTATCATTAATTTTAATGCTGCTACCTACAAATCGGGCTGCGAGCCGCAAGGTCAGCAGTTCGAAACTACCAGCTGTTCCGCAGGAGAAAGATGAGGCTTTCTGCTCCCATAAAGATTTACAGCCTTGGAAACCCTGTACAGGGTCACCATGAGTCGGAACCGACTCCACAGCACGTAACAACAACAGAATCCCTAAACCAAAGCATACCTGTGGTAGAGTAGCAATGTTTTTTGGGACTCAAAAATATGGTATGTTTGTTCAACAGAAATGTAAAATTAAATACTCTAAAATCAACATGTATAAAATTAATAAACACATTACAAAACCATAAAGATGATTCTAAGACAATGTTAAGAAAATGTAACTGAAAAGATATTTTGACAACATAAAAACTATATAAATTTAGTTTTTACCTAAAAACACATTGTGAAAATTACATACTAATTTCTTCCTAATTATTTGAAAATTATAGTATAAAAATGCAATGAAAGCAATTGCGTTCACTTCATGACTGCTTTAAACACAATCAAAATATAAAAAAATAAAACCCAGGAACTTTAGCTTTTTTGGAACTAATATTTAACAAATAAGAAGCAATTTCATTTAAAGATATCCTCTCCACTTACTAATAATCTGCAATGCTGTATATTATAACAAATACTAGTCTCTATAATCAGTCTCTATAATCAGAAAAAGGTCAAAATGGATGTCAGAAGAGACTCTGAAACTTGCTCTCCAACGTAGAGATGCTAAAGCAAATGGAAGAAATGAGGAGGTCCAAGAGCTGAACAGAAAATTTCAAAGATCAGCTTGAGAAGATAAAGCCAACTACTTCAACAAAATGTGCAAAGATTCGGAATCTGAAAACCAAAAAGGAAGAACACGCTCAGCATTTTTCAACCTGGGGTAACTGAAGGAAAAATTCAAGCCTCAACTCTCATTATTGAAAGATTCTCTGGGCAAATTATTGAATGATGCAGAAAGCATCAAGATGGAAGGAATATACAGAGTCACTGTACCAAAAGGAAATGGTTAATGTTTAACTGTTTTAAGAGGTAGGATATGATCAAGAGCCAATGATACTGAAGGAGGAAGTCCAAGGTGCATTGAAGGAATTGGCAAAGAACAAGGCACCAGGAATTGATGGAATAAAAACTGAAATCTTTCAAGAAAGTGAGGCGGCACAGGAGGCACTCACTCATCTCTGCCAAGAAATTTGGAAGACAACTATCTGGCAGACTGATTGGAAGAGATCCATATTTGTGCCCATTCCAAAGAGAGGTGACCCAACAGAATGTGGAAATCATCAATCTCTTTGATATCCCATGCGAGTAAAGTTTTGCTAAAGAAAATAGAAAAACGGCTTCAATTATACATTGACAGAGAACTTCCCGGGGCTCAAGCCGGATTCAGAAGAGGCCGTGGAACGAGGGATATCATTGCTGATGTCTGATGCATCTTGGCTGAAAGCAGAGAATATCAGAAAGATACTTACCTGTGCTTTACTGACTACACAAAGGCTTTCGATTGTGTGAATCATAATAAGCTATGGACAACATTGCGAAGTGTGAGTATTCCGAACACTTAATTGTGTTCATGAAGAATCTGTACGTGGACCAAGAAGCAGTTGTTCGAACAGAACATGGGAACACTGAATGTTTTAAAATTAGAAAAGTTGTGTGACAAGGTTGTATTCTTTCACCAGACTTATTCAACCTGAATGCTGAGCAAACAATCCGAGAAGCTGGGTTCTATGAAGAAAAATGTGGCATCAGGATTGGAGGAAGACGCATTAACAACCTGTGATATGCAGATGATACAACCTTGCTTACTGAAAAGTCAAGACGACTTAACACATTTACTGATGAAGATCAAATAGCACAGCCTTCAGTATGGATTACATCTCAATGTAAAGAACACAAAAATCCTCATCAGTGGACCAATAAACAACATTCTTATCAACGGAGAAAAGATTGAAGTTGTCAAGGACTTCATTTTTCTTGGATCAACTGTCAACACTCGCGGAAGCAGCAGTCAAGAAATCAAATGATGTATTGCCTTAGGCAAATCTGCTGCACAAGACCTTTTTCAAGTGTTGAAGAGCAAAGATGTCAGCTTGAGGACTAAGGTGCTCCTGACCCAAGCCATGGTATTTTCAGTAACTTCATATGCATGCATAAACTGGACAGTGAATAAGGAAGACCGTAGAAGAATTGATGCTTTTGAGTTATGGTGTTTTGGACACTATTGAAAGTGCCATGGGCTGCCAAAAGAACCAATAGATCCATTTGGGAAGTGCAGCCAGAATGCTCTTTGGAGGCCAGGATGGCTAAACTTCATCTCTCATACTTCGGACATATTGTCAGAAGGGACCAGATGCTGGAGAAGGACATCATGTTTGGTAAGGTGGAGGATCAGAGAAAAAGAGGAAGACCTCCAATGAAATGGATTGGCCAAGTGGCAGCATGGATGGACTCAACTATGGCAACAGTAGTGAGGTTGGCCCAGGATCAGGCAGTGTTTCGTTCTGCTGTGCATAGGGTCGCTATGGTTGCATACCAACTCAATGGCACCTAACAACAATAATCATTTTGGAGTCCTGTTGTGATGCTGTGGGTTAATGTGCTAGACTGCAGTCGGTTTGAGCCGCTAGGTCGGAGGTTCAAGGTCATCAGTCACTACTTGGAAACCCTATACAGCGTGGCTACGGGTCAGAACCGACTCAACAGCACTTAACAACAACAATAGTTTTTAAATCGTATACCAAAAATCTTGAATAGTTTCAGTGCATTTAACATGTGCAAGGTTGCATAGGAACTGAGTTTTTATTTATTGATTTATTTCAATCATTTGAAAATACAAAGGGGTTATAATTTTTCTCTTAGAAGAAGATATTGTGAAAAAATTTTTATTTTTTAACTACTGTTACAAATTTCAGATGCATACAACTTAGGTTGGATAGTTGAGAATCCAGTTTTCTTTTGCAGTAGTCATCTAGAATTAAATCCTATGAAAATAAACTTTTAATTATTTAACATGTGTTCTGTTGAAGAAGAAATGTGTTCATAACACCTTAATATGTTGAGAAAAATCTTTACTTTTTACTGGGTGGAAGAACGCTATAAAAAAATGAATATAAATATTTAAGTCCTTGTTTCATAGAAAATTTCTGGTATCATGAAGATGAAAAAAATTTGATAAATACAGAGCCAATGTCAGCTATTCATGAAATTTACTATTATAAACAAGGTTAATATTATCATGTTGTTTGTAAGCAAAGAATTTTATGTTCTCATCACAGTACCTTATAAATAATAATTTTCACATATTTTGATAATATATTCTAAAAAGTTGTTTATCCTTTCTTTTTCTCTCTTCTTTCTTCATTTTCTAGTTATCTGTAGTTGGGTACCATCAAGTCAGTTTTGAATCAGCAATCCCGTATGATAAGCTTTCCAAAGCTGCAAATTTTTATGGAAGCAGAAGGCCTCATCATTCTTCTGCAAAGCAGTTGGTGGGTTTGAACTGCTGACTTTATGGTTGTCCGTTCCAGCACTTATTCTTCAGCACCACCAGTGCTTCTAATCTAATTAGCTAAGGGTTCTAAATTTGGAAATGTTGTGGAAACCAATGTTTCTTGTATTTAATTCTAGCATCGCCATTTAGTTTTTTTTCATCAATACAGTCAAATGATTCCCAATTACAAAGGTAGTTACTATTGCATTGTTGTTGTTGTTACATGCCGCTGAGTCAGTTCCAACCTACAGCAACCCTAAGTACAATAGCATGAAGCATCGCTTGGTCCCGCACCATCTTCACAATTGCTGCTACCCTTGAGCCCATTGCTGCTGTCACTGTGCCAATCCATCTCTTTTGGGGGTCTCCCTCTTTTTCACAGATCCGCCACTTTACCTAGCATGATGTTCTTCTTCAGGGACTGGTCCCACCTGGTACTATGTTTGAAGTATGAGAGATGACTTCTGGCCATCTTGGCTTCTAAGGAGCATTCTAGTTGTACTTCCAACACAGATTTGTTTGTTCTTTGGTAGTCCATTAATATTTTTCTACAACATTGTAACTCAGATGCATCAATTCTTCTATGATCTTCCGTATTCATTGTCTAACTTTCACATGCATGTGAGGTTATTAAAAAATACCATACCATGGTTTGGGTCAGGAGCACTTTAGTCCTCAAACTGACATCTTTATTCTTCAAAACTTTAAAGAGGTCTTGTACAGTAGATTTTCCCAAGGCAGTAAGTCATTTGATTTCTTCATTGCTGCTTCCATGAGCATTGATGGCTAATCCAAGCAAAATGAAATCACTGACAACTTGAATCTTTTCTCCATTTGTATGGATGTTATTTACTGGTCAGTGGTAAGGATTTCTGTTTTCTTTACATTGAGGTGCAACCCATACCAAATGCTTTTTTATGATTTCAATTTTTAAAAATGAAAACACTTATTTATTCAGCAGGAAAAAAAACAATCTTTATTAACCTTACTGTATATTCAGAAGGGATTAAAAAAACACACATTTCCTCAGACACAAAACTGTACCAAAAGTATTTGCTTACAAAAGAACTTGACATACCAATAGCCTTGGACTTACAACAAAGACATAGATACCAACATACATTAGCTTGAATTAGTACACAGTTCAAATGTTTTTTTTCAGCAACTGTCTAGCCAACCATTATTGCATTAATGTGGAACTGTATGCTTTCTTTAACCTTTAAAAATAGCAATAAAAAATTACAAAATAATGTAAATGTAGAATTAAGACTGAGGCTATATAATCTAGTATCAATAAAGAGTCAAACAGTATTTATAAAAATCGATGCTGCATATTTCATATATACACAGGATACGATTTTAGAAATTTTAAATGCTACCATTGTCACGTTTAACTTTTATCTTAACATTTAAATTCCCAGATACCTGTGCTTTTTCTATTTTTATCCCAAATTCTTCATTGACTGTTTTCTCAAATTTACAATTAAATACTTAACCTCTAGACACTTTAGACACAACAGACAAAATATTTTTGTTAAATAAATTCACAGAAAAGCAATAAAAAAGTTTTTTACGAAATAGTCCTAACACATCCATGATAATCTGAAAAATAGTACATTAACTCTTCATCAGGATTAACAAATGCCACGTGCCAGATTTGCAGTCACTGCCATATTTATTTGCATGTTTCTCTCTGACACATATGTAAGATAATAACAAACGAGGGGCATGATGCCTGGAATAACCCTAGTAAGTCCACATTGTCCATTACGATTCATAAAGTTGAACTGCTGCTGCTTCCAGTTCCATCTGGAGAGATATGGAAACTTATGCCCAGATATGTTTATTGCCCAGAAATATTCAGCCTTCTAAGTCAGTCTCTTGGTCTTCTGAAATCAGAGCTGCAGAAGTCACGGCATCCTTTGTGAGCCCTCTCTCTGTCACCTTTCATACATCTGTTTTGGTTATAATCCTGGTCAAGATGAAAAAAAAAATAAACACAGTAAATTTTATGTGCTAAAGATTTCCTTTCCTGAAGCCCTCTTCCTTAACATAGCTGATATTTAAATAGCCAATGGAATTATGCTCCATTAATTATAACTTTTATATGTTGTTGCTGTTAAGTGCATTGAGTTGGTTCCGACCCATAGCTACCCTGTATAGGTAGGATTTCCAAGGCTGTAAATCTTTACAGGGACAGAAAGCCTCATCTTTCTCTCATGGAGTGGCTGGTAGTTTCGAACTACTGATCTTAAGGTTCGCAGCCCAATTCGTAACCACTATGCTCCCAAAGCTCCTTTTAAATAAACTTTTATATAAACAGATTTAAATAAATTCTGTATATGAAGGGGTTTTCAAAAAGCTCATGGAAACATGAGTGGCTATTTAAGATACAACTACTGGTCTTACCCTGTCCAGAGAAAAGAGAGTGATAAAAATTGAAGATGCTTGGAAACAATTAGTCCAATGAATTAATGGACCACAGTCTTAACAACCCTGGGACCACATTAACTAGATGGTACCCACTACCACTATCAACTGCTCTGAAAGGGAACACATTAAAATGTACCTAAATAGAGTGGGAGGAAATACAGAATAAAACAAAAAGAAACACAGGGAGGAAGTGGGATAAGTCATGTTACATTGAGGGGCTTTGCAAGTATGATGTGTTGAATGTACAACTGATGATCACTCTGTAAACCTTCACTCAATTGTTGTTGTTGTTGTTATGTGCCGTGGAGTCGGTTCCGACTCATAGCGACCCTGCACACGGTTTCTGAGGCTGTTTATCTTTACGGGAGCAGAATGCCTCATCTTTCTACCGCTGAGCAGCTAGTAGTTTTGAACTGCTGACCTTGCAGTTCGCAGCCCAATTCGTAACCACTATGCTACAATTCACAATAAAACATTAAAAAAAAAAAAAGTCCATGGAAAATACACATGACCAGGACTCTCAGTGGTTTAGTAGTTAAGATGTAGTTATCACCTACATGATGAGATATAATATAAAACAATCACCCCCATGATATGATCTGATGTGATGAGCTCGGATCTACTATAATTATCCTGTGTTTTATAGATCCTCACTTCTATGACGTTAATGAGGTCCAATGAAATCTCTTGAGATATGAAAGGAGAGAGAAGTGAGCAGAGAAAAAGGGAATTACCACTAACAGCCAAAAGTGGAATGTATCCTTTGGACCTACAGAACCTGCACTGTAAGCTCCTAGATCCAAGGAAAGATTGATGTTAAAACCCATGGAGATGGGCTAAGTGGTACAGAGGTAAATGATAATGTATGCACAACCTTGGAACAACAGTGCTCCAGGATACAGGGTAAATGATGTATGCACTACCTTGGAACAACAGGGCTCCAGGATACAGGAATTGAGACATGGTTTGAAAGGGTAAAAGACGGGAATAATGGTAAGATGCTTGGCTGTCTTTTGAATCTTGGTTTCCCTTGCCTACCATTGTAAAATAGACACTTGAGGAGGAGAGAAAGGAATAACCAGAACATCACAATAGAAAGCCTGTAAGTCCGTCTTCAGCCTATATCTGATTGGAATACCTTAAAGGGGGCTAGAAGTTGCCCAGTGAAAGAGGCTTCCTATGGAGCCTTTGCATGGCATAAGACCATAGGTGGAATCCTGAACCCCATCCAGAACTGACTGAGGTAGTAAATTTCCACTTGAAAAGACAAGTAGACCAGCCTGGAGCAGCTAGAAGAACAGAAGATACTTCATGAAAAAAAGACCAGCAGGAAAAATCAAAAATAGTTACGGCAGTCTGATTGTTTGCTACAAAAACAAGCAAACTATTCACCTGGAAACCATCAAGGCAAGTGGTCGGGTCCCCTCAGAGCAAACTCCCTTCCAAGACTCATACTCAAGGGGACTATACAAGCAGGCATGTGACCTGGCTGGTGAACATGTTGGTCACCGATAACGGGAAGAGGGGGAAAAACAGCAATGAAGTTGGGAGCCAAGTCTGACCACATTTAATACACTCCTGTAAACCCAGCTGTATGACAAGATCTGGGGACTCCTGGGCCCAGAGGCAGTGACATGGCCACAGAGGACTAGAGCAGAGAGTGAAGTGTCCAGCTGATATGAAGTGAGGGGAGATGCACAAAAACACCCATACGTGCAGATAGTACCCACTTGACCTGGCTTCAATGGCTGGATGATCAGAACTTTACTAGAAAAAGAAAGAAGAGGGGGGTAAAAAAAAGAGTAACCCGCTACAATTTGATGAACTTGACCTATACTTATGGATGTAGTAGCTCAAAAAGGGAACAAATCTTTACAGTGAGGATCACTCCCACCCCCTTGGTACAGAGGGTTGACAGGAGTGGGCAACTCAGACACTGGCTACCCCAAATGGGGGAGGGAGGCTATAAAGGCAAGAAGTGACTGGCTTACATGCTTTCAAGAGGGAGCCTAGTTCCAGATGGGGTGGAGGAAGGTAGAATCTCCTCTGAATGGTTTCCAAACTGTTAGGATGGGGCTAATGAAAGGAGATGGGGATAAGACTCTTGTGGTACAACAGTGAATAATTGCCATCAGGACTGACTGTGAGGATCGGAAATGTAAAGGTAGATGTTTTTGATGTTTTTTAACAAAAGAAAGGGAGTGAATGATTTTGCAGTCTAGGAGCGGAGGTCCCTGGGACCATCAAGTGAGAAGAGAGGAGTGCGGGACCCTACCCAGAGAAGCAGTGACTCCAGAAATGGAGACAGAGATGATGACATGGATATATGGAGTGGCTGGAGACACTGGACTCAGGCAGGGAGAAGGGCTGTGTGCTGACGGTCGGGGAGCAGGCCTGTGGGGTGTATCCTTTGGGTATTTGATGATGCATGGAGGGGATTGTAATCATTGCAATGAAATGAAATATGATAGGATGAATGTAAAACTGATGCTGTTCTCCATGTAAATCCACATAATTCCCAATAAAACTTAAAAAAACGAAAACAAAAACATGGAGAACTCCAAATAATGCTGGGCCTACAAATATAGAAAGGAGACCTTTCTTCACAGTCAACAAAGTGACTGAATTTGGACTTCTAGTCTCTCAAACTGTGAGAAAATAAATTTCTGTTTGTTAAAGGCAATCATTTGTGTTATTTGTGGTACAGCAATATTAGAGAACAAAGACAATACACATAATGAAAAACTTAGGCACAGATTACAATTTTTTGACAACAAAATTAACTTGTGTGGTACTGTAGGATAAGCAAGTTAAGTTTGAACTGCAAGGTCAGTGGTTCAAACACACCAGCTGTTCCTTGGAAACCCTATATGAAACCGACTTGATGATACTTAAAAACAACTTGTAATATGTCTGAACAGGATCAGTCTGAAAAGAGCCTCTATCAGAGCAATATGAATTTTACAAAAACTGAAAAAAGTATCGAATTTATGGAGATGTATGGGTGGAATAATGGTGAAATTACTGCTTTAAAATAATTTTTGGGGAACACTGTTCCAAAGAAATCAGTGGCTTACAAGTGAATAATTTGTTTTAAGAAGGGATGAAAGGATACTGAAGAGGAATCCCACAACAGCAGACCAGTGACAACAATTTTCAAGGAAAGCAATCTTATCTGTGCCCTAGCTAGAAAAGACCAATGATTACAGAAGAAATGATAGCCAACACCACAGACATCTCACTGGTTCCGTTTATACAACTCTGATTGAAAAATGAAAGTTGCGCAAATTTTTTGCTCAATGAGTACCAAATCTATTGCACCAAGATCAACTGTAGACAACAAAAGAGCTTCCAAAAAAAAAAATTTACACAAGTGGAGTCAAGATCCTGAAGCATTTCTTCAAGAATTATAACAGAAGATGAGATCTAGCTTTAACCATTACGATCTTGAAGACAAAGCAAAAGCAGTCTGTTCAAAAGCAAAGTTATGCCAACAGTTTTTTTGGGGACACTCAAGGAATTTTGGTTGTTGATTCTCTGGAGGAACAAAGAATGGTAAGATCTACTTATTATGAGAATGTTTTAAGAAAAATAGTCAAAGCTTTAGCAGAAGAGCACTGTGGAAAGCATCACCATCATGAAAAAGCTCTTGTCATTCCTTTCATCAAACAAGGGAACTTTGCGAGGGTTTCAATGCAAAATCATTAGGCATTGAAAACCCACCTTACAGTTCTTTCTTGGCTCCTTCTGACTTTAATTTGTTTCATAGTCTTAAAAAAAATCTTTAAAATTTCTTCAGATAATAATATGAAAAAGTCTGCATTAATCTGGTTAAATTCCCAGAACCCTAAGTTCTTTAGGGATGGACTAAGTAACTGGTTATCATCACTTTACAAAACTGACTTGAACTTGATAGAGCTTATGTTGAAAACTAAAATTTACATTTTTATTGTTTAATCCATTTTTTAATGAACTTTTTGAAAACCCCTCATATAACCATTTTCTTCACATATATGTTCCCCACCCCCCACAAAGTTTCAAAATAAAAGCAGTAGTTAGTGCACATAGATAAAGAACTAAGTAATCTGTACCACTGTTGTTGTTAATTGCCGTCAAGTTGGTTCTGAATCATAGGAACTCTGTATATGGTTTCCTAGGAATGGCTGGTATGTTTGAACCGCTGAAGTTGTTGTTCAAATTGACCTTGTGGTTGAGTGTTTATCCTACAGCACCACACCAGGACACCAATCTGTACAACAGTTTTTGGAAATGTTTCTCTTAGATTCAAAATTTCCAAAAGATTTTCCTTTCCTTTTCCCTTTTTCTTTAAATGGAATTACTGCTTTAAAAATTAACAATAATTACAGTGCTTTTGGATTCCTGGGACACCACTGCAGGATAATGAACTGGACCGCAATGTCAGTTTGAACCAAAGGTTAGTGGTTCAAACCAAACATCTGCTCCTCAGAAACTCTACATAGGGTTGCTATGAGTCGGAACCAAGTGGATGGCATTTAACACTAACAGTGCTTTTAGACAAAAGTAAAAAAACAAAAACAAGAAAAAAGGAAAACATTAAAAAAACCCAAAATCCCATTCATGTGAAGATGAACACAATGAAGACTTTGGAATTTATCTACACTGATACTTTAAATTCATATATATAAATATTTTCTAATGTTATGTCTCTGAACTGCTATCTTCACACAGAAGATACACATTTTTTTTGTTAAATAAAGAACTAATTTGTAATTACTTATGCAGCAAATGAAATAGAAAACCTGAAGCCTCTGCTTAAGGAAACAACTAAGTTTATGAGAAATCTCATAAATTGCTCATTCTAAGAGACAGACATTCATTCATATTTAACATGCCTGAAATGTAGATGCATCTTAAAATCAAAGTCATATATGAATTGCCAGGCTTTTTTTTAAAAAAAAAAAGATTCTTGAATACTTATTTTTTTCTTTTCAGTGATGGCATCTTAGTTATGTGCCGTGGAGTCGTTTCCGACTCAGTGACCCTGTACAGGGTTTCCAAGGCTGTAAATCTTTACAGAAGCAGAAAGAATCATCTGTCTCCCACGGAACAGCTGGGAGTTTTGAACTACTGACCTTAAAGTTTGCAGCCCAATTCGTAACCACTATGCTACCAGAGCTCCTTAGACGTAGTGAAATACAGTATGTGAGTCCTGATAGAATAAGTACTGGGCTGCTAACCACCCACTCCTCAAAAAACTCTACATAGGATTGCTGAGTCAGAATCAACTCGATGGCACTTAACAACAAAAAGAAAAGCCAGAAAGTTATACAAATATGTAATACTGTTGTTGTTGTTAAGTGATGTCGAGTCAGTTCCAACTCACAGTGTTGGGTTTCCAAGACTGTAAGTCTTTGTGGGACTAAAAAGCCTCACTCATCTTTCTCCCACAAACTGGCTAGTGGCTCAAACTGATGACCTTGTGGTTAGTAGTCCACTGCTTATCTTCTAGAGTCACTGCATAACATATTATAGTCCTATATGAGAGTGCTTCAAAAAGTTTCTGGAAAAATAGAATTGAAAGAAAATGCAATTTCCCCACAAACTTTTTGAAGCACCTGGTATTCTACTATTAAACTTGGTTTCAATTTTATGGCTGGAATGCATCAATATTTTGTACATTCTTTTTTCTATCATTTATACAATTTAACATTAGTCTACACACTCTGGAGTCCTGGTATAGTGCTGTGGGTTAATGAGATGGACTGCAAAGTCAGTTTGAACTACAAGGTTGGTAGTTCAAGCTCACCAGTAGCTCCTCAGGACTCTATATACAGTCACTATGGGTCGGAACTGACTTGACGGCACTTAACAACAACAAGTTCATTTTATATAGAGAGGTTTACTGGGGGGTGCAAATGGTTTACGTTAAACTACTAGTCCTGGTGTGGCGCTGTGGGTTTCAATGAACTGGACTGCAAGGTTGGTGGTTCAAGCTCACCAGCTGCTCCTCAGAAACTCTATACAGGGTCACTGTCGATCGGCACCAACTCACGGCACTTAACAACAACAACTAACCAAAAGAGGGAGTGCTATGAGAAGAGCACTGGACTTTGAACTACAAGTCTGGTGCTTTATGTATACCACCCACTCCACAGAAGAAAAAGGGTTTACAGCCTCGAAATCCTACACAGGATTGCTTTGAGTCAGAACCAACTTAACAGCACTTAACAACAACAACACTAGCCAACAGGTTGGTGGTTCAAATCCACATACCTGCACTTTGAAAGAAAGGCCTGGTGTAGTGTATTTTAAATCAAAGTTGTCATACAACCAAAATCAATTTGACATTTAATAGAACATAAAAACAAACATTTCCAATTTCATTTAAAAAGTGGAGTATCCTTGTATAATACAACAGTTATGTCTTATCTTTATTATCTACTGGGGTCCTGGTGCAGTCCTGTAACATAAGCTGAACAGCACTTTACACCACCAATACCACTGAAATATTTTTTTTTTCTTAAATACTAATTCTGGCTCAAAGGAGCAAATTAAACTCATGCTGTTTTTAAAGAATGAACCAAGAGTTTTGCTAAACTAACCAGTGACAACAAGACTCGGGCCTCAAAACTTACCTGCTTTGTCTCGTAGTTTCTCTTCTCATTCTTTTAGGAGGAATTGGACTATCGGTCATGTCCTTTGCTGGCTGACGCAATGAGTCATTACATTTACGTGTTGGAGTCATACCTGCAAATACAGAAAAATGTAAAAAAACAACTTTGAAAAAGATATATATTATTATATGAAAGAAATACAAATACATACAAGTTATTTATAGAAATAGCATTAAGAAGTAATACTGAGAAGGTTCTTATTACTCTTGATGAGAGAACAGTTGACAACCATTTATTAGAGGCCTTGGAGGTCAAGAGTTTCTGTCAATTTAAGTTCTGGATCATTAACATTAATTGGAACCTATCTAATCAATAATATACCTACTCTTTACTATCTAATATCTCATCCAACATTTCACATTTATAATAGTAAAAAAAAAAATCTATTATTCAACTATTTTGTGCACTGTCAATGCACATCCAACAGTAACTAACACTAAAAATCCTGACAGGGTCCCTGAGTGGTGGACATCATGGGCACGTAGAAAGGAAACCCGTATTGCATAATATTTCACTATCTAAGGAGCTCTGGTAGCGTAGTGGTTACGAATCGGGCTGCGGACCTCAAGGTCAGCGGTTCGAAACTACCAGCCGTTCCGCGGGAGAAAGATGAGGCTTTCTACTCCCGTAAAGATTTATACCCTCGGAAATCCTGTACAGGGTCGCTATGAGTCTGAACCGATTCGACGGCACTTAACAACAACAACAACAACAATAAGAGAGAATAGGGGGGTGAGGCCTCTCAAAGACACTGGGTTGTTTAGGGTTGGAGCCCACTGTCCGCAAAAAAGTCACCAAGGGCATTCTGGGTCATTGAGGGGATAAGCCAGGGCCACCCATCCTGGAAATATGATGAGGGCAGGTAAGGGCGGGAACCTCAGCGATGGGGAGAAGGGTGGGACTTGAACCACCCTGGCACTGCAGGCAGCAGTGGCCCAGCAGGGTATTGTGGTCATCCCTCCTTTTCACATAACGATGACTTTTGTATAACAACCTGGTCTTTGGAACCATGTTAGCAAGTAAGGATGGGGTGCATTTATCGCCATACAGAGAAATTGTTGTTGTTATGTGTTGTGGAGTTGATTCTGACTCATAGCGACCCTGTACAGGGTTTCCGAGGCTGTAAATCTTTCTCCCACAGAACCGCTGGTAGTTTCGAAATGCTGACCTCCGGTTCGCAGCCGATTTGTAATCACTACGCTACCAGAGCTCCTTATACAGAGAAGTACACATTAACAAACCTAAACACAAACCTAGTTTTTGCTCTATTAGTTTCAGATTTTTCTCTTGTTCATGGAGTTCTTGCTTTTTCTTCTTCATATCAGGAGTGTGAAGGTATTCCAACTGTCCTGTAAGGTCTTTATTCACACTGCCTAGCTTGCATACAGCTGAACGATACTGCTGAAGAAGATCTGCCAAGAAAACAAAGATAATTCAACCACTGATACCATACCTAGGGAAACAGCACATACAGACTGCATTACAGGAACATGATCCACAAAATGTTCAACGCAAACAAATGAAATAAAAACCACTTTCATTCTCTAGTACAAAATAAGTTCTATTAAATTGAGTTTAGATTGTTTTAGGATATTTATTTCTGTGTCAGGGAAAGAAAAGTTTTCCATATAAAAGTCCCCTACCAATTAGATCACTATCCATCAATGTATACTCCCTATCTGATATTCAGTAATTCCACACAGACAAATTTTGGAGGAAAATATAATAAACAAAATACTCTCAGGAAGCCACCACTATCTCCATAAAATGTGGCTATTATACACATAATACTTCAAAAATTGCAATTTTGATAAAATACTTCACTTAAAAAAATGTTTCCAAAATTATTTTGTCTAAAAGCATATTATTCAAGTCTGAAATTATTTATTGCCAGTCTGCATGATCTGCTAAACACTAAATGTTAAACATAGTGACTATTATGTAGGGGTTGGCAAACTACAGCCCATGGGCCACAAGTGGTTTATTATTTTTAAGCACTTATTTAAATACCTACATAAATATTCTGGATTATGCCTCTTGGTATACAAAGTCTAAAATTATTTACTATCTGATCCTTTTAGAAAAAGTTCCCAATCTCTACTCTAGTCACATCAAAATGATCAACATTCATGTAAAGGGCATGCAAACACATGAACACATCATCGCAAAAGGGATGAGTGTGTGTGTGTCTCTGTGTGTGTGTACTGCACCAGGTGACACTGTCAGAAGGGGCGACGTCAAAATGACTATAGAATTTTTGTGTGCTGTTTCAGTAAATATTTATTATCTTTTACTAATATATTCCTATAGTTAGCTTTAGCAATAGAAACTTTTTTTTTTTTTTTCAAGTCCAGTTTACATGAGTCAATTTGGCTACAAGGTTAAACTCTAATTTCTTTTTGAACCTTTTAATGTTCTTTGGCCAAAGCTGTCATTATTATCCAGTTACAATGAAACTGCAAATCACACGGTTTTATCTGCGCATGCTACAAGATGTACTGTTGTTTCCATTGATGCTAGTGTTTTTATAATCACTGATTTTATCAAATTTTCTGGTTTCACTGTAATATTCTGGTAACTAGCATTTGTGAACCTATACCAATAACTTATGAAGCAGTAATTAAAGGAGAAGAATGAGAAAAAACCAGAGGCTTTAGCTCAGTTACTAATAATGTTGTAGTTCAATGTATAAGATTCTACAAAGCAATTCTAAGCAATTTAGAACTGTATTTATCATGCATTAGTCTATGGTTAAAATGGATAATGAACATTACTAAGGATTCTGCATGGGAGGAGAGCCACGGGAGAGTGTGTGACACCATGAGTTGCTGTATTGGATAATACCAACCCTAGCGATGCCACTCACTGAACATTTAACTAACCCACCAGAGCCTGTGAAAGTCAGAGCCTGTTTAAGGCAGAAATCTGTTGCGAAAAACTTAAAATATCAAGAAATATTTTCCATTAAAACAAATGACAGAAAAGTAGTAAGATTGCACCATGCCAAAGACAGAAGACTTGTGAGATCTACAAAAACAAGGCAACTGAATTATGGTTGGTTCCCACAGGTTCCATTATACAACAGTCGAGGTTGTTGTTAAGTGTGATTGAGTCAATTCTGACTCATTACCACCCTGTGTAGGGTTTCCAGGGAGTGACTAGTTGGTTTGAACTCACGACTTTGAGGCTAGCAGTCCAGTGCTTATCCTATATTACCACATACACTAGGAATCCATATATACAGCAGTCTACATACAAAATCAAAGAAGAAATGATCTCTCATGAGTACAGCATACATTATGCTGAAATACGCAATACTTTTTTTTACTTTAAGGGCCCAAAATAATTTAAACAGTTTAGTGTTGCTACAGGTCGGAACTGACTCAACACTTAACAATAAACATAGAAAACTTGGGTTAATTTAGAAAGAGGGAAAGGTTGGGGAGGGAAAAATAGCATGTTTACAAATGTGAATACTTTTTTCATTCTATAGATATATGGATTTAATTTTAACAAGTTATCATTATTTGTATTTACATATTCTATTTGCTTTCCATTTAACCTTGTTACGGGCATTTCCCAGATTATAAATTAATTTAAAGCATTTCATGTTCCTAATATTTTGCTTGAAAAACAAGGCTGTAATGTTAATCTATGTGAAAAACACCTTATCTGTATTTAGGACTGCTTAGGTGGTTTCCTAGAAGATCAAATACTGGTTCAAAGCATGTAAATGCTAAAAACAATTACTAAATTTTTTGCTGGTGAAATACACAAGGGGACTTCAAAAAGTTTATAAAAACAAGGAATTAAAATGTAATAGATTTTTCCCATGAACTTCTCAAGGCCCCCTCACATAGAAAAGGAATACTATTCTGAACTTGGGAAAGTTATCTAATCTTTTTGAGCTTCAACTGCCTCAGCTGTAAAATGAGATCATTGAGGTGTCAAGCTGAAAAATTAGCTGGCACACAGTAAAGCCTTCAAATAGTATTTTTTGACAATTACATGTTCATGTCATCCACTCATTTTCCTATTAGTCTTCACTTTTTTCTTATAAATTTTAGAAGACTGTGTTAATAGATAGTAAGGTTATAATGTGTGTTTACAGTATGTATCTTGTAATTACTTTTTCCCGTTTGTCTTTTGCCTTTTCATTTTCTTCACAGTGCTTTAAATTTTTATGCTGACTTCAAAACAAATTTAACTATAAAATATTTTTTCCATTACTTCCATGTTAAAAAGCACTTTTCAAGGTGCTGGAAATCCTATTCTATAGGGCCACTATGGGTTGGAACCAACACAACAACACTTAACAACAACATAGGGTTTCTGAAGAGAGGCTGGTGAGTTTGAACCTTGTGGTTCAAACTGACCTTTCAGTCCAGTGCTTTATCCCAGAGTCAGGAAAGGCCTCTCTGATGATAGGACATTAGATTACAAAACTAGAAAGAATCAAAGGCAAAACCACTGTGATGTTGTAAAGTGCCGTGGAGTTGTTTCCGACTCCCAGTGACCCTGTATAAAATACGCAACAATTTATATTTAAAATTCACTTATAAGAAACCTATAGGCTGCAGGTATCAGTTAGTTTAGACGTGCAGTTATTATCGTAAGTGCAGAGAAGATTTGTGTATGTGTTCAATGCTATCATAAACAGAAACATGCACACTATTCCCACAATCCTTCTAAATTATTCATTTAAAAACTGCTGGGGGCTGAAGTCACAAACAACAAAACTGGAAACTACATTGATACATTTTCTCAAAGTGGTCACACCTATATTAAGAAACTACCCAAATTTCTCAAGAATAGAATGAATAAATTGTGTGTACTCATAGAATGGAATACTATTCTGCAATGAAAATGGACTAAACCAAAATACAGTGTTGAGTGAAAGAAGCCAAATACCATAAAAGTACACAATGCATGAGTCCATTCATATGAAGTACAAAGATGTTGTAAGTCAAGATAGTTTTCATGGGGGTTGGGTGGGAAGGGGAGATTGGGTAGTAAGTGAAAGAGAGCATGAGAGATCTTATATGATACTGACAATGTACTATTTCTTAATATATGTGTATTAACTTTGAGAAAATGTATCAAGCTGCATGTTTATAAACTGTGTCTTTTCTGCATGTGTATTATATTTTAATACACATTAACAACAAAACGAACAAAGCTACTAGGTTCTGGAAAAAAAATAGGTGTCCAAACCTGTTAGAACTATATAAAATTAATAGTAAATAATCCCTGGAGAGGATCTCATGTAAAGTATTGTACTTCAGGGTACAGATGTAAAGACAAATATATTGGCTGATTCAAAGCAAGGGCATACAGCCTACAGAAGGCAAATGGGAGAAAAGGTTACATGTCATGAACTTAAAAACATACTTTAAGATAAGAAGTTTGAAAAAATAAGGGAAAAATCCACTGTCTATGTAACTCGAAATTACAGACTATAATAACAAAACTAAAAATATTAACCAAACACATCTTACATTATTTACAGTTGTGACAGTTAATCCATTACATTAAAATCTCAAAACAGAATCCTCAAATAAAGGATTAAGGTCAAATTCGAAATTGTTATTTAAGTTATCTATTAAACCTACCTATTTGTTCTCCTAAGATCAGGCACTGCTTTGGTATCGGAGCTCCAAATACCATTCCTCGAAGTTTATCCATTGGAGGAGCTTTATTCTGAAGGCCCCCGAACTTTCCATTACTTCGAATGCGATCTCCATCTCTGGTCAGCAGTGTAGGACAGTGTGTAATTTTAACAACCTATTGTAAATAAATGGGTATTGGTGAGACTACAAAACTTACTTCAATTGAGATTAGAAATGATGGTGTCATGCTAATATTTTCACAAAATAAGCTAGTGGTACGTATTAACACGGAGAAAAAACAGAGCCAACAGATGAGTTAGCTTTTAAATGTTCATCTAAATTAAAAGTGACAAAGCAAATGGGAAAAGTAAAATTTGCAATTTGATAGATGAAAAAGGGTAGAGCACATCAGAGAGCATTGTGTACTCCTGAATCCATGTCAGCATGGTTTTATATTAGATGGAAGTTTCCAGATAACCAAAGGTGAGTAAAATGAAAATATAAGATAGAAGAGAATATAGACTGAAAATTTCAGTGATGGTTATATGCCATGCAGTCAGTTCCGACTCATAGCAACCCTGTACAGGGTTTCCAAATCTGTAAAGCTTTAAGGGAGCAGAAAGCCTCATCTTTCTCCTGCAGAACACCTGGTAGTTTTGAACTGCTGACCTTGCAGTTCGCAGCCTGATTTGTAACCACTACGCTACCAGAGCTCCTTACAAGGAGATATTCCAGAGGATAATAGTATGATTTTGGCTGCAGGAAGAAAGAGAGCTAGCAATATGAGAGTTGGGGGAACTAGAATGTAGTTAGCATAAATGACATCATGAAAGAGGAAATAAGAATCAAGACAGATGCTTAAGATAAGTCAGAGAATAAAAGGACACTGGATTTAATATTTCATAAGGAGCTCTGGTAGTGAAGGGATTACAAATCGGGCTGCTAATCTCAAGGTCAGTAGTTCAAAACTACAAGTGGTTCTGTGGGAGAAAGATGAGGCTTTCTGCTCCTGTAAAGATTTACAGCCTTAGAAACCCTATACAGGGTTGCCATAAATTGGAACCAACTCTATAGCACATTATCACCACTGATCTTTAAGAAAGTTATTTTTAAAAAATGTATAAGAGATATACAAAAAAAGGTTCAACTTTACTGCTAACCAAAAAAGTGGATTTCAAATGAGATATTGTCACAATTCAAAAATGTAAAAGATAAAACAAAACAAAAAAATCAACCCAAACTCTCTGTATTGAGAGAGATATGAATAAGTCTTCTTATATTCATTTATTCTGAGACATCCCTTTCCACATGAAGTATGACAGTAAGTATTCAAAAGATGAACACTTCATATAACCCAGGAATTCCAATTCTAACAATTTTGTCTGAAAAAAAAAAATCACAGATGTAAACATTGTACATGAAAATTCTTAATAATGAAAAGAAATATAAATATCTCAAGTTATACAAATAAAATATAGCACTTTCAGACAAAAAACAATGCTGACAGAAAAAACTGACCAATGAACACAATTTATGTAAAAGTACCTAATTAAATCTATACATATCTCTATCTAGAGATAAATACATATTATATACAAAGAGGCTTCAAAAAAAGTTCATGGGAAAAAAATCTATTATCTTTTAATTACATTTTTCCACACGTTTTTTGAAACTCCCAGATATGTATGTGGAGACCTGGTGGTGCTATATGATAAGCATTGGATTTGGAACCACAAGGACTGTAGTTCAAGTCCACCAGCTGCTCCATGGGAGAAAGAGGAAGGTTTTCTGCTCCTACAGCAATGTACAACCTTGGAAACCCTATGCAGGATCACTATGAGTCAGAACTGACTTAATAGTACTTAACAACACGAATGAATATGAATGAATACAATAAAATTACAATGTAAAGAATGTATGGTGAATTCTTTGGTGAAACGAATCAATACAAATCACACCTTATTTCCTCAGTTTTGGTTTGGATCTATATTATCTAAAAATGAATATAAAATTCATGTGCTACTCATTTATGGGATTCAGGCAATGTTTTTAAGAATTTAATTTTA
Source organism: Chrysochloris asiatica (assembly GCF_000296735.1). NCBI lineage: Eukaryota > Metazoa > Chordata > Mammalia > Afrosoricida > Chrysochloridae > Chrysochloris > Chrysochloris asiatica. The sequence goes on from NW_006408621.1 coordinate 4,415,940, forward strand.
ATCTTAGTTAAATAACACACACTTAAATTTACAAGCTATTCTATTTAGTAACAGACAATATAGTAAGAGAAACAGTTATAAACTGCTGGTAGAAAGGTTTCTCCCTTTTTGTGAATATTTTCAGGGACAGTTTTTTCAATTCTCAAACTATCCTTCACTCTCATGATTCTATTTCACTTAGCTCCTGGTATGGAATCAGCAACGGGCAGTTCAAACCCACCAGCTGCTCCTCGGAAACTCTACATTGGGTCTCTATGAGTCAGAACTGACTCGATGGCAGTTAACAAAAACAATAAGCTCCTGGTGTGGCACTCTGGGATCAGCACTGGGCTGTGGACCACAAACCCACCAGCTGCTCCTTGGAAACTGTATACAGGGTCACTATGAGTTGGAACAGACTTGGAGGCACATAACACCAAAGCATTTTATTAGGACAAAAAGGTCATGAGAGCTTCTGTAAATTCAGTGAGAGCTCTGGCTACTACTTATTCAAAACTGCTGTAGTAACTAGTGAGGGATGGAATAAACAAGGTCTGAGGCAGCACAAACGGCTTGAGACATTTGGAAAGAGAAAATAAGATGTTAAAACATTACAAAAGGATGTTATCAAAAAGTCTTTTCTCAGAAGAGTTTTAAAAAACAATTTAATTGGTAGAGTTACATAAGCCATCAGTCTAGCATTCGGAAGTAAGGACATCAATATGTGCTATACCATTCCTGTTTTGTTATGTATGTTCTTTAACATTTCCTTGAAAACAGAAACAGAAAAGCAAAACAACATTTCCACTTAACTTGAAGATAACTTATTAATTTGTGTTGCAAACATTAACAGTCTACAACTTTATCTTTAAATAGCTCACATGCAGTTGAACTACATCAGCTGGACATTTTAATAAGCATACTTAGCCAGGTCTTACTTAAATTAATAGCTCGACCCTTCCTGAGAACAATATAATTCTAATACATATATTCTAGCATTGCGAAGTACAAATGATCTTATTTAAGCCCCAAGCCATTTATTATTCTAGTCAGTCAATATTTGTTTATATTTACCCATATATTTACCTTTTGTCCATTGCTTGTGTCTTTCTGGAGTCCCCCTAAAATGTGCTTGTGGCAGATTCTTTTTTTTTTTTTTTTGAAAACCACAGGAGTACAGTTCTTCTCTATATAGATGGGGTTACCATGAGTTGGAATTGACTTGGAAATTGGAACTTTTGGGTAGATGGTTCCAAAAGATGTGCTCTCATGTAGATTCCAACAATAGTGTGTAACACTGTCTGTTTCCTCTTAATAGCTTTGGCTACCTGAACATATCCTATGGTCTCATCTTTAAAAGCTATTTTGCTGAATACAGAATTCTACCTTGACATTTGTTTGCATTAAAGATATAATAGTACAATTTTTTGGTTTCTGGTATTACTAGGAAGACAATTCTTTAATGATTTTTTCATGCTTCTATGATCTGGATGTTCTGTAGTTTTATTGTGATGTGTTCACATGAAGATTTCTTATTTATTCTGCTTGGAATGAGCTAAACTTCTTGAAGCTATGGATTACTGTCTTTCATCAGTTCTAAAAAATTTTTATCACTGTTGTTATTGTTAGGTGCCACTGAGTCGGTACCAACACATAGCGACCTTATGCACAGCAGAACGAAACACTGCCCGGTCCTGGGCCAACCTCACTATCATTGCCACGCTTGAGCCCATTGATGCGGCCACTTGGCCAATCCATCTCACTGGGGGTCTTCCTCTTTTTCTCTGACCCTCCACCCTACCAACATGATATCCCTCTCCAGTGACTGGTCCCTCCTGAAAATGTGTCCAAAGCATGAGAGACTCTTTGAATATTGCCCCTGATTCTTCTCTTTCCTTTGGTACTCTGATTAGACATCATGAAATGTTCTCATTTTTATCTTCAAGTTCTTTCAACCTCTCTCTCTTACATTCCACTATACTTTCTCTTTAGGCATTCTGAATATTTTTTCTTGCCAATCTTTCAATTTATTAATTCTCCCTTAAATTGTTAAAGTTGCCCTATGAGTATTTAATTTGTTAGTTTTTTTCTATTTCTAAAGTTCTATTTCACTGGTTGTTTTCCAAGTCAGCTTGTTCTTTTTTCATTTTCGACATTTTCATTTCTTGAATTATATCAAATATGTTGTTGTTAAGTGCCGTCGAGTCAGTTATGACCCATAGTGACCATGTATAGGGTTTCTGAGGAGCAGCTGGTGAGCTTGAACCGCTGACCTTGCAGTTCAAACGCCTTTGCAGTCTGGAGCATTAACCCACAGCACCACACCAGGACTTTGCTCTAATTATTAATGCAGATACTAGCTAAATTCAATAGGATACTTTTACTACTTCTTCTCAACTAGCTCCACAAAATTTTCTGACTGGTTCAAATTCTGACATGAATTAATTAATTAGTGTGACTTATGACAAATCAATTATTTGTTTTGTGTTTAAGGTCTCTCATCTATAAAGTGAGACTAGATGATCTCTGAGGTCCCCATGATTCTAGAATAGAAAATGGCTAGTATTTAAAACAGGCTTGTTCCCTCATATAACAGCAAACAAATACTCTTCCTCATTTTCAATTATGATAGTTTAGAAATCTGTACTGTTTACCATACATGTTTATTACATTGTCATTTTCAGGCCCCTAACACCTTAACAGGAGTCCTGGTGTGGCGCTGTGGGTATGCGCCAGACTGTAAAGCCATTTGAACTGTAAGGTCAGTGGTTCAAGCTCACCAGCTGTTCTTCAGAAACCCTATACAGGGTCCCTATGGGTCGGAACCGACTCAACGGCACTTCACAACAATAAAACATCTTAACTAGGAACCTTGGTGGGGCTGTAGGATAAGCACCAGACTGCTAATCACAAGGTTGGTGGTTCAAACCCATCACCGGCTCTGCAGGAGAAAGATGAGGCTTTCTGCTCCCATAAAGATTTACAGCATCAGAAACCCTATACAGGGTCACTGTGAGTTGGAATTGACTCAATAGCAGTGAGGATTTTTTTTTTTCCTTTCTTAAACCCCATAATTTCCACCTAATATTTACTATGTGTTACAGAATTCAAGGTATTGAGGTCCCAGATTCAGAGACCATTCCCTTATTGAGATTTTACCATATTCCAGGGTCTTTGCTAAGTGCTTTATATGTATTATCTCATCCAATATTTATAACCACCATCTGAAACAGTTATACTATTAGTAATATCTCATAAAAAATTGGGACACTGAGGCTTAAGGAAAATGACTCGCCCAAGGTCATATGGTTAGTAAGTGACACTGGGGATGTATTATCACAATATGCTTGATTCTATTATAACTATGCCTCTAATTAAAAATAGGGTTTTATATACATCACATAATTCCTCATATGTGAGGGGGCTTGAAAAAGTATGTGGAAAACTTCATTATCTTTTAATTCTATTTTTTATGAACTTTTTGAAGTCCCTCATGAAACACTTAAAATTTTACTCTTGATAAATATTGACATAAGAATTCCATATGTAACATGCAATTTAATAACATGTAACTAGTCACTTTGGGTAAAGAAAAAAAACAGTATTAAGAGTAAAACCAAGAGCACTTCATATAAGCTAAAAAAGGAAAAGAAAAAAAATCCTTACTCAAATGGGAATTAATTTTCTTACCTAATTCAACATTCCGTCCTTAAAAGTTACATGTCCCATAAACCCCTTGCTTTTCTTTTTTCTTTTTCTTTTTTAGAAAATGTAAATTGCAGAGTTATATTTTTCAACTTAAACTTAGGCATTAGATAACTGAAGTTAAAAATTAAAAAAAAAAAAAAACCGATTTCCTTTTCTTTTTTCTAAATATAGCATAAAAACAAAACAAATTTGTTGCTGTGAGTCTATTTCAATTCATAGCAACCCTATTGAATAAAAAACAGAGCTGCCTCTTAAGTGTTTCCAAGGCTGTATAAACCCTTATGGAAGCAGACTGCCACATCTTTTCCCCACGGAGTAGTTGATAGGTGTGAAGCAACAATTGTTTTGGTTAGCAGTCAAGCACTTAACCACTGAGCCAACACAGATGTAAAATTGTCATTAATATATATAATATAGAACATAGGAGTATTCTTACATTTTTAAATGAAGTACATAGTTTTTGGGTTTTTTTTTTCTTATGTGTGTGTGTGTGGGGGGTGGTGTGGATTGGAAGGAGTTAGATTTAGGACTATGGAGAGGTCTAGACAAGACCTTGGACATTATTTAGTGTTAGGGTTATAGGTAGGACTAGTTAGCATTAGGGGTAGGGATTGGAGCTATGGTTAGGTGTAAGGCTTGTTCTAGTTTTAAGGTTAAGGTTTACTTTTTTCTTGAAATATACTTGACATCCACTTCATTTGGAAGTTCTGTAACTACATTATTCCCTCTTTTTATGTTTTCTGTTGTTGTTGCTGCAAACTTGTATCTTGCCTCCTTGTTTTCAATCTTGTAGGTTTGTTTTATTTTGAATACTTTTATATATGGGTTAAGCTCTAGGTGATAGTGTCATGTATGTTAGTCTCAGGTTGTTGGTTCGGACCAAAGAACTCCCTGGTTTTTTTTTGTAAAGTTGGTCTGGTTTTTGCAAGTTCTTTTAATTTATGTTTATCTGGAAATGTCCTAAGTCCGCTGTCATATTTGATGCACAATTTTGCTGGATATATGATTCTTGGTTTGCATTTTTTCTTTCAGAGTTCTATAATTCCAGCGACTTGTTGCCTGCATAATTTCTGCTGATAAATGAGAGCTTAAGTCTGATCCTTTCCTTGCAAGTAACTTTTTGTTTTTCTCAAGCTTCTCAATATTCTTTCCTTTTCTTTGACTTATTTCTAATATGTCATATATATATATATATACACACACACACACATATAATATTCTTTTGACTTATTTATAATACGTCTAGGTGATTTTCCTTTGGGGTACATCATGTTTGGAGTTTGTTTTACTTCTTAAATCGCTATTTTCTCATATTTCATGATGTTAGGGAAGTTTTCTTTAACAAATTTTGGCCACTTTTATTTTAAATGGCTTTTTTTTTTTTTTTTCCTTGTTCTAGGCACTCCAATTACATGTAAATTATTCCTCTTGATATTGTCCCACATATCATTAGATTTTTTAGTTCTTTTTTCTGATTATTCCTCTCAAAGATGAGTATTGAGAGACGTGTCTTTAAAGCTCACTAATTAGGCCTTCCATTGATTCAATTCTACTTCTTTGTCCTTCCTATGTACTATCTATTTCTGATATCTGAGCATTAATCTTCTGGCTTCCTAACTGCTGTTTTTATATGGTATGGTTTCCAGTCATTCTTGTATTGTTTTCCTGAATTCTTCTAGAAGTTTTTTTTTTCACCTTGCTTTTGTCAATCTTTCTCCCAATCCGCTGAAGGTACCTAAAAAGCATTCTTTCAAATTCCCTATCAAGCAGTTCTGATACCATTTCTGGTATTATATTTTCTGACTGTGTTTTGGTCACTTGTTTGAGACACATTACTTTGTATAGACTGAAACTGTCTTGTTTTCTGAGACATGTGGTGCTGTTGTATTTATATTTAAATGATGATTGTATGATTGTGTGCTCTCAGGCACTCACCCATCTGTCTCCTGGCGGATGTGATAGAGACTGGAAGTGGAATGCAGTTCTCTGTTCACTGTTTGTGTAGCACAGTTTAGGGAAGGTTCACAGGCTTCCAAAAGCACTCTCGCAGCCTGACCCCAGGCAATGTCAAGGCTGCAAAGGAGGGGGTTCCAATGGTTGCTGCCTTAGCGATGATGGAACTGGCCATGCCACCAGCTACCAGGAGTATAAGGGAACAAGAGAGAATGGCACCCCCTTTAACTTCCAACCTCTGTTGTTGTTAAGTGCCATTGAGTTGGTTCTAACTCATAGTGACTGTAGTGTTTCCAAGGAGTGGCTGCTGAGTTTGAATAGCTGTCTAGTGCTTTATCTTACAGTGCCAAATCACTTGCAAAAGCTCAAGATGGACATATCACTCCATGCCAGTTAACAGTCTATCTGTTCTTTCCTCTTGCTGCTCCCATTCAGGTTCCTTTCCGCCCCCCCCCCCTGGCCCCGCCTTCTTTCCTCTCCTGGTTGAGCTCCTATCATCTAGTCATCCGGTCTAGGTCACGTGGGTATCATCTGCAAGTGTGGGCGCTCCTGTGTATATGTCCTCTCTTCCTGTCAGCCAGTAGCTCCACTCTCCTCTCAAGTCCTCCGTGGCCACGCCACTGACTTTGGGCCCAAGAGTCCCCAGGCTTCTTCACACTGCTTGCCAACCAGTGGGTCCAATCCCCTACTAGGTCCACAGAAGTCCACTGAACATTGTAGGGCTCAGCTTGCTTCTTCATTGCTGCTTTTACCCCACTTCCTCCCATCGGTGATGTGTATGGTCACCAATCAGAGCGAGTATTTCCGTTGAGTCTTAGTCTTGGAAGGGGGTTTGCATTGAGAGGACCTGGCCACTTGCCTTGATGTTTTCTAGGGAAGCGATTTGTTTGTTCTTGTAGCAACAGTCCATCTGCCTCCATTTTTCCTGCAGGTCTTTCTTTCAAGAGGTATCTTTTATTCTTCTAGC
>NW_006408621.1:4427078-4489243 GCF_000296735.1 Chrysochloris asiatica
ATGTGTTTTGGTAATTTTTTATGTTTTCTGATTGCCTCCAGGAAGATGTGATCAGGATGTGGTCTTCCCTTTTCACTCTCCTTATTGCTTAACTCAGAGCAACTTTTTTGGGCCTTAGTTGGGTCTGGGCCTCGGCAGCGGGCTGAGTTTGTTGGCCAGCTTCAACTGAATTTCCAAGATGGCAAACTACCTTATGTGCGGGAGGAGGCATTTTGAAGCTTTTACTATCTCAGCACAATTAACTAAACCAGAATTGTGAGAAAGAATTAGTTGCTGTCATTTAAAGTCACTAACATTTAGAATGTTTAATATGTAGTAAGGAGTACTGATGTGGCGCTGTAGAATTAGCACTGGACTGCTAACCACGAGGTCAGCAGTTCACACTCATCAGTCACTCCTCAGAAATCCTATTCAGGGTTGCTGAGTCAGATGGCACTTAACAACAGCAACAATGATTGTAGCAACAGATAATTAATAATGCCATTAACATTAATATTACCAAACTGCCTTCCAAAGTCTAGACTAATTTATACTTCTACTGATAATTTCCCTCCAAAATACCTCTCATTTTAATTTGTATCACTCATTCATTCATATATTTTATCCAATTTTATGTTGTTTTATTGATTTGTAGGCATTTAAACTGGTCTTGACAAAGCTACTTATTAATTTGTATGTTGTTATTGTTAAGTGCTGTGGGGTTAGTTCTGACTCATAGTGACCCTATGTAGGGTTCCTGAGGAGTGGCTGATGAGTTTGAACCTCTGACCCTGAGGTTCAAACCAAATTTGTGGTCTAGTACTTTATCCTGCAGTGCCACACCAGAGATCCTAGTATTATGAATCATCAAATTTGTATGTTGTTATTGTTAAGTGCCATCAAGTCGGTTCCGGCCCATAGCGACCCTGTATAGGATTTCCAAAGAGCGACTGGTGAGCTTGAACCGCCAACCCGGCAGTTCAAACGGCTTTGCAGTCTGGTGCAGTAACCCACAGCGCCACACCAGGACTCCTCAAAGTTGTACAGGTATCATCAAATAGAATGATTTCTATAGTTCTAGTGTGGTACTGTAGAATAAGCACTGGATTGCTAAAGGCAATGTCAGTTATTCAAATTCACCAGCACGTCTTAGAAACCCTATATAGGGTCACAACTCGATGGATGGCACTTAACAGCAACATATATTAAAAGAACATACATTAGAATGAAAGTTACAAGCTAAAAGAGAATTCACATACATACCTCTTTTCTATAATGATTGGCAGCATCCAAATTATCCAAAATAATGGTGTCTCCTAACAGCATACCAAATACTAAAAAAGTCAATAAATACATTTCTTAAATTAAGACATTTTCTTTGGCGATATTAAAATATAACACTATAAATCTTCCTTTAAAAGAACACTTTTAATTTTATATAACACTTTCCTCTAACAGGAAAAAATACTGAATAGAAATTAAATATTAATAAAACTATCACTTATAAACTAAATAAAATCATAGTTTTCAGAGTCAGTATTTGACAGAGCAGAACACGAATGCAACATCTGTACACTGTAATATCCTTTACCTGTTTCACAATGTTCTACATTATCTGGAAATGTCAACAAGTCTCGGGCAAAAATTGGATCTCCAGTGGGTTTAAAATAAAATTTTCCATTTCGTAAATGAGGTAGAGGCCTGAAAGTTAAGAATATTTTAAAAATATTAAACAAAACAGATGTAATTTGTGAAATGTAAAATATAATATGAAAAACATGTGACTATATATCATTTTGATCATATAATCAATTCCACATCCACCATAAGCGACACTCTTATATCATCAGCTTAGAAATACAAAACAAAACACGGTAAATAAAAATATTTGCTTGGTTTTGATCTGTACTACTATGTTCAATTAGTTTGCATAATTGATATAAGCAATAGACTGTAGTTTAGTCTGAGAAAGAAAGTAGTCCTTAAAGCTGACTTCAAATGGGGATGTCAAATTTTTATAATATGTAGACTATGGCTCTACAATGAATAAGGAAGGGCAAGGTTAAAATCTGAGACACATTTGAGGAAGGTATCCAGGCTCCCTCTTCCTCTCCGCCTCCTACCCAGCACACAGAATCTGCCACTGAAGTTCACAGAAAACAATGGAACTTAAGGGATAGGGACTGACTGAGGTGCCAGTTTTCCCTTCCATGTAGTGTACTGTTAGGTGCCATTGAGTCAGCTCTGACTCAGTGAACCTATGCACAACAAAAGGAAACACTGCCTCGTCCTGCACCATCCTCACAATTGTCATGTTTAAGACCACTGCTGCAGCAACTGTGTTAATCCATCTTGTTGGGAGTCTTTTTTTTTTTTTTTTTTTTGCTGACCCTCCACTATACCATGATGTCCTTTCCCAGGAACTCATCCCTCTTGATAATATTTACAAAATGTATGAGACAAAAGTCTCACTATCCTTGCTTCTAAGGAGCATTCTGGCTGTACTTCTTCCACGATAGATTTCTTTGTTCTTCTGTCAGACCATTGTACTTTCAATATTGTTCACTAACACCATCTTTCAGTCTTCCTTATTTACTGTACAATTTTCACATGCATATGAAGCAACTGATAATATCATGGCCTGCATCAGGTACACCTTAGTTTTCTACATGACACCTTTGCCCTTCAACACTTTAAAAAGGTCTTTCACAGCAGATTTTCCCAATGTAATAAATCATTTGATTTCTTGACTTCTACTTTCCTGAGCACCAACTGTGGATCTGAATAAATGAAAGTAGGAGTGCTGGGGGACTCTAGGAGCTAATCAATTATATCCCAGTAAGAGAATACCCAGGAGAGAGAGGATAACTAGTGTCTAGGAAGAACAACTAGTTTCACCCTAAAAACAATATGATTTCATTATAATCCAGGGATTCCTAACTGGAAGTTCCTGATCCTCCTAAAAGCTACACAAAATTTGGTATATTTGTGCTTATTTCCATTTTGTTTGTTCTGTTTCCAATAATCTAGTTTCTCTGACTCTTCTTAGCTTTGCTTTTAGGTAGATGTTGACTGTTTTGGCCTCATACACTTGATTGCTTAAGGGAATACATTACTGATGGGTGGTACTGTTTATTTTATAAATCAATCCTGGTATGGCACTGCAGGATAATGCACTAGACCGAAAGGTGGGCTTTAACTGCAAGGTGGGTGGTTCAAACTCGTCAGCTGCTCCTTGAAAACCCTATACAGGGTCACTATGAGTCAGAACCAACTCAATGGCACTTAACAACAACAACATTGTATGGCTGAAAGGTGGTTCTGGGAGTGGCTTCAGTTCCAAGTCTAAAGGGTATCTTAGGATGATTGCCTCAGGGATTAACTCGTCTCTGTATTTCTCCCATTCTACCTGTGGTCTTCTATTGTGTCAGAATGATTGGTAGTGGTATTCAGGCACCATCAAGCTTCTCTGGTCTCATGCTAGAAGAGGCAGGTGTTCACGGTGGCTATTAGTCTCGTGAACTAGTTTCTTTTTTCAATTATTGGTTTCCTTTTTTCTCTTTTGCTCCAGATGAGTACAGATCAATAGTTGGATCTCAGACGGCTGCTCACAAGCTTTTAAAACTCTAGACATTACTCATCAAACTAGGGTGAACACTTTTGTTAATGAACTATATTTATGCCAACTGACTGACTTGCTGTCATGTTTGACATTCAAAGCTCTTCCAAATTGTCAACTTATTTTTCCTAATTCACAAACCTCCTATATGCTTCTGACAAAGTTATATCCTATTCTCCAACATGTTTTACCACCTATATGATTCTTCTCATAAGGCTTTCTTTACCTGGAATGTCTTTAATCCCTTCTCTGAACATTTCAAATCAACATTTGTGTCTACCATGAAGTTTTCCTTTATCTTACCTACCTTCATTGACTTAAATTTATTATCATTCCCTCCCCAGAGTTCCGACAGCATTTCTTTCATTATCTCTTAGGAACTGAATTTATTTTAACTTGATTCTAGTTGTTTATAATTATGTTCAAGTAATATTTCCTTTTCATGTTACGCTTCTTAAGTACAAAATTAACACGTACCTTGCATTCCTCTAAATCTTAGCAAAGAGACATATTAAGGACCCAACTAATATAAATGAGCTAAATGTATTGTGTCATGTCCATATCATTATATCATTAGTATATAATGTAATGCTAATATTAGCATTAGGACTACTAAGGTCAGAGATTAGATTTGATTTTGTGTGTGTATATATCTGGTATACTTTTAATTTGCAAACAGCATGGGCAGCACATAAGAGCAAATGCACTGTAATATTCACATTAGTGAAGTATGCTCATTTATGATGAAGACAAAAATAATATAGGTAATCTGAGTCACTTCTCAGATTGCTTTGGATACATTTTTTAAGAGAAAGCATTTTTAATAAAAAATAGAAAACAGAATTCAGGAAAATCATTACTTTAATGTTTTTCTAACCTTTTCCAATCTGGAAGAGTCTTCTTATAAATAGAATCAAGGGGCAAAACCTGCTGACGACCTTGGGTTTCATCATAGATGCGACGTGCAGCATCAGTGGTCAGGGTGACCACGCAGTCCATGTCACTTGCCAAATGCCAGGAAATCACCATTGCTGCTCTATCATCTTCAATTTGCGCTAGGTGTGCAATCTACAACCCATTAAAAAAAATTAAAACTGTTTGAAATAAATATATAAAAACTTGACATTAAATATTTTAAAAGATCAAGTCTGCAACAGCAAAAACACTTTCTAAAGCACTTAGCTAAAAAAGGGAAAAATTCTCAAAATTATAAAAATTTACAGACTTGAGTATATATTAAACAGCAATAAATCTCTCTTCAAATTTTGGAAAACTTATTTCACAGATTACATTCTAGTAAATTTGCAAATAAGCAAATAAAACTATGTGGAATTTTTTACACCAAATCAACCTCAAAGTTGGTTTGAACCTCAACGTCAGCAGTTCAAACTCACCAGCCACTCTCTGGGAAACTCTATATACAGGGTCACTGTGAGTAAAAATCAACTCAACGGTACTTAAACAACAGTTAAAGATGCACATTTTTTTCACATTTTAATTCTCTAATTTGGGATGTGACAAACTGATAAAATACTCATAAAACACATTAAATAATACGCATACAAAATAATCATTGTTGTTTAAAGACTCAATTAAACATATAGTTCCATAGCATTCTGAGCAGGTATTTTATTCCAATACCTTAATACTGGGACAGTACCAACTTGATGGCACCTAACAACAACAATCACAATATTTCTTAAAAAAATAACAAATATAAATATTACAAAGAATCTTTTTTTTTTTTCTGCTTACAAGGTCATATCTTTGGAGCTTATGATACATCACACTTTTTTTTATTTAGGAATAACTGCCTTCAGTCGTAGGCATTCCTGGTCAAAGTTTCACCAACGCTGGAATACTGTGGCCAATTTCAAAACCTCATTCAATTTTCTTGGCATTGTCATATCTACCCTTACTCTTACCTGATCTGGTAGCAAAAACCATCCCCAGCAAGGAGAATGTCATGTGTCACTATTAGAAACCATCATAATTTCTATACCTGTATTCCAATTCTCTAGAAGTTAGTGGAAAAAAGATAAGAAAACAGATATGCAAACATGTAAATAAAGTAAGAACGATGTTATAGCTGAGTAGGAATGATTAGCACAAGTAAAGCAAAAGGGGTCATTTTGCATGTACTATGACAGGTACCCGTTCTATAGTTGTCCATAGGCACCTTAATCTCATAACCGGTGAAGACAGGCCTGAAAGCTCTAACTGACTCCTTAACTTTACATCTATATCTTAAATTTTCAGGTGATACAAGTTTATATAATATTGTTTGTTTTTTCAAAAGTCTAACCCTGAAATATGAACTCATTCTTTTTTACTTGCATACTAAATATTCTACTTCTTTGAGTACATTTCCAGCTTTACTGTGTATACTCGAGCCATTTCCATAGACGTTACTAATTTGTCATTATTTGGGAATTAAAAAAAAGGGAGATTTGAAGATATTTGAAATTGAGGAAGAAATAACTAAAGCATCCAAGTGAATTGGTGTTAAAACTAAATATACTGTAAATGTTGGGGGGGACATCATAGTCAACATTCACTATAGTCCAAGGTTAGTATAATTGTAAGATAAATGTCACAAAGAATTTTTAGAACAATAAGTCAGAAAGATTGAAAACAACTTGGAAGAAGAAAAGTATTCCTTTACCAGGTAAAGGAGGCTTATATTTCTGAAGGGGCAGAGGAAAAACTATATAAAATGAGATTTCCCTAGATTTTAAAGTTAGAAATATTTAGACAGGATATATATATATATATATAAAATGTTTATTAAAACATATTTCTCTGCTAATATTTATTTTATATTCTGATAAAAATCTTATACCCTGAGCAAGAATTTTATATTAAATGAACCACTGAAATGTGGTGTTAGTATCTAAAATCAGGCTATCAAAAAATCTACATGTTTTGAATCATAGGACTGCTTCTTTCTAGAAACTTTTTGATGAATAATATAAGACATCATATACTAGCATCACATGTTCCAATGTACTGTTTTTCATTCTTAATTTTTCAATTTGCAGATTTGAGATTAGTGGTACATGGTTTTGGTCATACATATCTCTGTAACTTTAGAATAACCACTGACACCTAGTTTGTGTGGTGCCCCTTATAAAGTCAGAGAGCAGTATATAAAGAAACTAACATGAACTTTGGAATCCAAGAGACCCTCATTTGTAACTAAGCTCAATTTCTTACTAATGCTATTATTTAAATTCTGTGAACTTGAGTTCTTAATCTATAAACTTTTTCATAATGCTATTTATTGCATACTTATAGACTACACTATAGTGTAAATGTAACTTTTATATGCACCAAGACAAAAAATACAAAAACCTGACAGCAGTGAAATCTTACCTATTGATAACTACACACAGAATATGAATGGATTAAATGCACCCGTCAAGAGGCAAATAGGAGAATGGCTAAGGATATATGACCCATCAATATACTGAGGAACACATTACACACACAGAGAAAAATAAGTTATACACACTGGAAACCAAATATTGTGGTGGCTAGAACCAAAGCTGTAGTATCTATGAGGTATGCTGCTGTACATACACAATAAGGCACAGTGATAACGACCACAGACTCAAGAGTAAGAGCTGCTAACGCTGAATCCTAGCTCAGCTGCTTGCTAGCTGTGTAATCTTGAACAGATCATTTCATCTCTGAATCTGTTTCAACTTCCTCAACTTTAAATGGGCTAAAACCAGAAAACCGAGTAGCATATTAAATGGAAAAGTGTAACAATTTAAGCACATGTACACATAACAGAAATCTTAACACCATTAAAAATTGAAGGTGTCAGAAAACAGTAGATGACAGAGGATGTAGAAAGACCTAAACTCTGATTAATTTACTAATAGTTGGAAATAGATATTCTGACCTAGAAAAATATAAAACCAAATGGCTATCATTGAATAACATGATAAAACTCAATAAACAAACAACTCATTTGACAAAAGGCAAAGCCAAAGAAGAGAAGAAAGAATGGCACTTTTTCCCTCCTTAGAAACAGAGTTTTCCTTATTGATCTTAAGTTTTAGAGTAGCCCAGAATTTCCTAACAACATTAGACTTACAATTCAGAAAGATTCTGATCTTTCTCTCTTCTGTTGTCTCATTTAAGGTGAGATATCTCTAAAGTTGCTGGCTACTTACAAAGCTATACAACAGGACAAGCACTGGATTAACTCATAACAACATAGCTTCTGCCACAGCCCTCAATGATAGTAAGAATTACAGAACTAATGATGCATTTCAGTTTTAGTCAAAATGACACTATATTATAACGTCATTTGTAAATAATACAGAATTTACATAACAAAACAAAATAATAAAATGGAATGTCTCTTAAAAGACATAAACACGAACCTTTCCCAAAACATCTGTACTGCCTTTGGTATAGTTTGGAAGCGTACATGATCGTCTAGGTTTTTTCTTCAGCTCTTCCTGTTCTGTTATCTTATTTTTCAAAAGTGCTTCAATATGTGTCATCTGGAAGTTATAAAGAAAAGAAAAATTAATTATAAGGCTGGTTACTCTTGTACCAGGTAGACCATAATTACAGTTGAGGAAAATTAATGATTTGGAAAACTCAAGAATAAAGGTAATTTTATGTGTTGTTGTTGTTTAGTACTGTTGAGTCAGTTCTGACCCAGAGCGACCCTGTGTAGGGTTTCCAAGGAGCGGCTGGGGAGCCTGAACGACTCACCTTGCATTTCAAATCGACTTTGCAGTCCAGTGCATTAATCCACAGTACCACACCACGACTGCTAATATGTAGACATCATTTAAAAACATTATTGCTATTCACCTTACTGAATTTTCTTTGAATCAAAGTTATATATGTTAAAAACACAACTACAGAATGACGTACATAGCAACCTGAACTCAGTCGACAAATGAAAGAGTCAAGAACAGAATAAAATCATAAGAATAGAGGATCTGGGAGGTCAAAACAATTACAAAGTGAAAGAAGATAAACAGAGAAGAACAGAGATCCAGGTGGTGGGAAGGTCAGGTAGATTACTGGATAAAATACACTATCTTAAATGGAGGGAAGAACTAATGGAATATAAGGTAACCACAATGGGGTTGGGGTGGGGGTAGAGGGTTTATTTTGGGTGTTGGGGAGGGCAATACAAGAAGGGGGGAGGAGGTAGAAGAACAAGATAGATAGGGGAACATTGAGACAGATTTGCATGGCCTAGTGGGACAGAGATAAATAGTGATGCATACTCAACCTTGGAACAACAGGGCTCTGGGATACAGGGATCTCAGTATAGCTTGAAGAGGGTAAATAACACTAAAATCCTTGACTGCCTTATGAATATTAGTTTCTCTGGCCTACTATTATAAAATAGAAACTTGAGTGGGATAGAAGGGAAATGTTGGGAAACATGATTAGAGAAAACTTGTAAGCCCGCCTTCAGCGTATAGCTGATTGGAATACCTAAACAGGGCTCTACAACTTGCCCAGTGAAAAAGGCCTCATGCAAAACCTTTACAGAGTATAGGATAGGACCTTAGGTGGAATCCTGAGTCCCATCCACAACCTTATGAAGTGAGACATTCCCACTAGAAAGGACAAGCAGAACAGCTACAGTGACAGAAGATACATCTTCATGATGAACCTGACCTATACTCAGAGTGGTAGTTACTTTAAATACCAACAGAGAGGGAAAGAGTCTTTACATCAAGTATCAATGCTATCCGCTCTGTGCACAGGGTAGACAGGGATGGGCAACTTAGACACTGGCTACCTAAAATGAGGGGGGGGGGGGGCAATAAAGGCACGAAGTGACTGGCTTACGAGGTTTCAAGAGGGAGTTTAGTATAAGAGTATGGGGGGGGAAAGAAAGAGGCCCCACTGAATAGCTGTCATCTTGTCTAGATGGGTCTGGTGAAAAGAGATGGGGATAAAATTCCTAAGATTCAATAGTGAGTAACTGTTAAATCATGACTAATCGTGACTGTCACAATTGTAATGATAGAAGTTTTGTAACAAAAAAAGGGGAGTGGTTCATCTTACAGTCCAGAAACAGAGGACCCTAGGACCATCGAGAGAGGAACGCACAAGTAGAATGCGGGGCCTTATCCAGAGAAGCAGCAGCGCCAGAGATAGAGGCAGAGATGGGGGCATGGAGAGGGGGAGCGGCTGAGGACTCTAGATTCATGGACTAAGAAGAGAAGGACTCCGAGCTAGTGGCCAGGAGCTTACTCGAAGAATGTGCCTTTTGGAGATGTAAACTGTTATATATGCCTGAGTGGTTTTTTCGTTTGTGTGTTTTTTAAAAAGCTAAAGTGGATAGAGAGAAACACTGTTAACTGATGGTACATGGGGGGATTATAATCAATGTAATGGAACAAGGTGTAAGATTTGATGAATGTAAAACTGATGATATGCCCTGTAAACTTTCACTCAATCCACAATAAAAACCTTAAATGAAAAAAAACAAAACAAAACAAAAAACCCAAATGGCCGACAGATACTTAGCCCAAGAGCAGGCCCTGAAAACAACAACAACAAAAGTAATGGGCAACCTGGACATTGGCTACCCAAAATGTGAGGGCTACAAAGCCAAGAAGTGACTGGCTTATCAGCTTTCAAAACGGAGCCTAGATCCAGAGGGCGTAGAGGAAGGTAGAATCTCCACTGAGTAGTAGCCAATCTGTCTGGGCGAGGCTGATGAAAGGAGATGGGGACAGGTCTCTTTTGGTACAATAGTGAATAATAGTTATCAGGACTGACTGTGAGGGTTGGAAATGTAAAGGTAGACGTTTTGTATCAAAAGGAGGGCAGTGATTGACTTTTCAGTCTAGAAGCAGAGGTCCCTGGGACCATCAAGGCAGAAGAGTGAAGTATGGGACCCTACCCAGAGAAGCAATGATGTCAGAGATGGAGGCAGAGACGATGATGTGGAGAGATGGAGCAGCTGGGGACTCCAGACCCAGAGAGGGAGAGGGGCTGTGTACTAACGACTGGGGGCAGACTTGCAGGTTATACCCTTTGGTTGGTTGATGATGCATAGAGGGGATTGTAACTATGGCAATGAAACGATATACGATAGGATGAATGTGAAGCTAATGTTCTCCAATGTAAACTATCACATAATTCACAATAAAACATTTAAAAAAAAAAAAAAAGGTAAGTTAAAGAAAAATCTATATTACTTTTTATTCCATTCCCTTATTTTCTTTGCCACCATGTTGTTACTTTTGCACTCTCTTCAATGTAGTATTTAAGCTGGAGTATTGTTAACTGCATTAATTAATTAAAAATACAAGTTGCAGTTTTTCAGAAAGAACCAAACCTTTTCTTAGCCCTTCTGACTATCTAGCTAGTTGACTGGATTATAACTAACACATGCCTTTGTACCCAACCCAACAGGGTTCTTAGTTCCTAGTGAAATACAAATTGGAAAAAAATATTTACAATTTTTTATAAGGAAAATTTTTTTAATGTATACTTAAAAAAAAATTGTACCTGTTGCGTTGTAGGAATGTCAATGCTATGTGTTTTAAGTTCATTCCGAAGCTGAGCCTCTTTTAATTTTGCTTCTTCAACTTGACCTAAAACACAAAAAACATTTCTGTTGGCAAATATTTAATTTTTAATCCCTTCTGTTTTAATTCTTTAAACAACTGAGCAGTTTCAAAATTAAACTAAAAATCTAAAATTACACTCAAGTCTCATTCATAAAAATGAGAAGCAAAATATAATTGGCTAAGGGGGGTATTAAGGAGCTCTGGTAGTGTAGTGGTTACAGATCGGGCTGCAAACCGCAAGGTCAGCAGTTCGAAACTACCAGTTGTTCCATGGGAGAAAGATGAGGCATTCTATTCCCGTAAAGATTTACAGCCTCGGAACCCTGTACAGGGTCGCCATGAGTCGGCGTAGACTCCATGGCACACAGCCAAGGGGGATATTATGTTATTGTATTACAATCTGAGTGATCTTGACAAGTCATTTAATCTTAACGTATACAATTATATATATATAATTACATTTAAACTTAATCTCAGAAGCGAACAGCATTTCGTAAAAACAAATTTTAGTGTTACTAAAATGATATTCTTCATCTTTTACTACTCTAACTGTTCTTGAATTTGAAGGGATATACAAAAGTGAACACTTTATATATATATTGGTTAAATGACTAAAATCTTAGCCATGCAATTAACACAAATAAATTAAAATGACAAATGAAGAGATTATACAACACAACTAATCAAATGCTTTGTGTTAACTGTACATAAACATTTTTTAAAACTGCAGTAAAGCATTCTATGTACTGACTCAAGAATAAGTTACATCCTTAATTATCAGTGGATGCTGACCCAGACAGCTCCATGGTAAGAAATGCTGCATACATTTTAACTAAAATGCATATCTATGACCTAAAATAAAGTTCAGTTACACATCACACCCTCACAGTGATATTTTCATTCAGATGCTTTATCGTGAGCAACATGTAAATATTATTATTGCTGTGCTGAAAACCTTTCAAAACTTAAGTAATCCACAGATCCAGATTTTTAACTAACAGAAAACCTCAAAATTTTTAGGTAAAGCAAAATAAAAATTTTAAACAAAGGAATAAGTGATCAAATAACAAATAATAAATCCTATCACTACTACCTTTCTGAAGTGTTCTGCTTTTGAATACAAAATGACTTACATTTCATTTCATCAAGAAGCTGTTTGCTGGCTTCAAATAAACTTCTATACATAATAATAGACTTAGATAATTGGTCCTTCTCTTTTGTAAGTGCTGCCATTTGTTGTTGCTTCTTAACATCTAAAATTTAAAAAAGTCACATAATTTGCTTACAATTTTTAAATTCCGACTTTTCCAAAACTTAACATAATCTGATCAGATAAAAACACCATGTTGACAGAAAGCAAAACAATCTATTTGTCTAAAAACTTACCATCATAAAACATAAATGGTAGGATATATGGTGCTAATGTTCTTGATAAAGCTGGTAGCTGAGGCTCAAATACAATAAGATACTCAGTGCTATCCTTTCCAGGACTGTTTTCTGCCAGCACCAGGCTCTGTACAAATAAGAAAACCCTAGATTTAAAAAGATATTTTCCAACAGACAAATATTACAAATATCACTGTGCTCTACTTTCAAATAAATTCTAAGTTTTAAAGGCAAGTCACTGACTCTTAAGATACATTAAATACTCAATAAAACATCTACATCACTATCCAACACATAAAACTTTTTTTTTACCTGTTGTTGTTTAGAAAGCCAAATGATTTTATCAATTAACAGCTTGTACACAAATGATAAACAAAGGAAAATTACAAGAAAAAGTATCTTTTCCTTGGAACCAGAAATATTATTGGCCACTTTTATGTACTTGATTCCCAACCTTTAGGTTGAAGCAGTATGAAATAGCTGATGTTGTGTAAGTTATAAAACTAATCACAAAGAAATGCCCAAAGCCCACTGCTGCGTTTAAGTTACAGTGGTTGCCATGGAAATAGACCCATCAGTCCCTGGTGGCAGAGCAAGAGGTCCTGAAAGACACTGAAAATTTGTTTTTAAAGAATTGTTATTTTCTTCATTAACACACAAAAAGCTTTTAGATATATGCTAGTCTACGATCATTACATATAACTAGTAAATGATGCAAATATAAATATTTATATCCCAAATTATTTTATTCCCAGTTCTACTGAAAATAGATCTTAGCTAGTCTGTTGTTTAGACTACAAGAATACAACATATAAATAGAAAAGTAAAATTAAAATATTCACAATTGGCAGGACACTGTAAAATAGTAAAATTTTAAGTTACAGCTAACAGCTTTTTCCAATGAAAACAGATTCAGAACTTCCATTTAACAGTCCTTAATTCTATTTAGTCTCTAGAAATGATTTTAATATATTTAGCTGAATGAAAACACATGAAAAATATATTTTAATTTAAAAAAATAAAATATCCTTCATACTTTAGCAACTTTCTTTTAAATACTCAGTTTGATTTCTTCATCAATCCATGTGGATACACAGATAACAATTTGAAAAATATATGCTTTACACAATAATATCCACTCATTGAGTGAAGAACATTTAGGTTAAGTATTTTTTAAACAGTCATTTCCAATACAGCAAAGGAAACTCCTTGAAATACATCCTTGTATATGTGATTTCAGTGATGGATAATGAGAACTATAATGACTAGCTAAAACTTTATTTTAATAAGTAGTATCAAGTTTCCCTCCAGAAGCTTATCAATTTATCCTCTCATCAGCAGTGTATGAAAATACCCTATTCCCTTGATGCCCGCTAACACTTAATATAAATCACATATTTTTCTCTAAAGAGATGAAGTAAAAAACAGTAAATTATTATTGAAACTAGCATTTCTATAATTCATATTAAGGCCACACTTATTTATTTGCCTTTGTACTTAGTTTTCTATTTATTGCCTATTTCTCATTGACTAGAGGAGTCCTGATGGGGCGCTACAGGATAACACACTGGACTGTAAGATCAGTTTGATACACAAGGTTGGCAGTTCGAACTCACCAGCAGTTGCTCCCTGGAAACCCTATACTGGGTCACTGGGAGTCGGAACTGACTTGTTGGCACATAACAATAACAATTATTGACTAGCAGTATATTGTTTACATGGTTTGAAGAATAGGATCAATATATTAATTCTCTATTACATATACTGTAATATTTCTCTTCAGTTTATTACCTTTTAAAAAGTGCCTTCTTATTTTACGACAGAATCATGTAACAAATCTTGCACATGTCATCATTCAGTAACATAATGCCACTATTCTTTCAATTCTGTTTAAGATAACTTTATGGTACATAAAGCTTTAATTTTTAATATAGTTTAAATAGTCTTTTCCTTGTGTCTTCCTTAAGGAGGGCTTACCTAACCCAACAGGTTTATAGTTTTTAATCCTTGTGAACATTAGTTGTATTCTGGGCCACTGTTTTCCTAAATTTCCCTAATGTAAACAATTATTTAAATTCATGTTAAAAATCAAATTCCAGAGCCCCGCAACAATACACAGGCCAAGCATCAAGTGGGATCTGGGAATTTAGGGTTATTCAGTGTGGTATTAGGGACCTCTAGCGGTTAAAGGAAGGAGCACGGTGGCTCCACATGATAAGCACTGGACTGCGAACCACAAGGTCCACAGTTAGAGCCTGCCAGTTGTTCCATGGGGAAAAGGTGAGACTTTCTGCTCCAGAGAAGATTTAATGCCTTGGAAACCCTATACGGGGTCACTAGGAGTCAGAACCAACTAAGTGGCACTTAACAAGTGGTTAGAGGTAATTAAAATGCATAACATGTGAGCTTAGAGTCTATACATGTTGTTGTGAAGTGCCATCGAGTAAGTTCTCACTCACATCGACTCTGATATGGGGATTCCAAAGAGTGGCTTGTGGGTTTGAACTACCAACCTTATGGCTAGCAGTCCAGAGTTGATCCTACAGAGCCACACTAGGACTCCAAAGTCTATATATAGCTCTAGGGAATAACGTAAGTTACTGTCTTAAACCTCATAAATGTATACAGCAGGGTAAGCAGTTTGAAATGCCTATGGGGCAAGGAAATAAATACATAATGTGGGTCAGGTAAATTCTTCTAAGAGAAACCCATTTTTCATATTAAATATCTCTCCCCTGCACTTACTGCCCCCACCATCACTAGCTAATTTTTTTATACTACAAGAAAATTTCACTTTACAATTAAAAGAAAAATAAAACAAGTGTGAATGTAAGTGGA
Source organism: Chrysochloris asiatica (assembly GCF_000296735.1). Taxonomy (NCBI): domain Eukaryota; kingdom Metazoa; phylum Chordata; class Mammalia; order Afrosoricida; family Chrysochloridae; genus Chrysochloris; species Chrysochloris asiatica. The sequence continues at coordinate 4,442,475 of NW_006408621.1, forward strand.
AAGTGACAACTACTTTAAGGTCAAAAGATGAAAGATGGCAATAATCAAAGCTTACTAATAAGTGCATACCATGAGTCCAATCGATTCTACTTCTAGCAATTTCTTAAAACAAACTTTGCAAAGAAACTAAAGTTTCACCGAGAAGTGTGATCAAATAAATTGTGGCCATTAATACAATGACACTGTCTTGTATTTATATACAAAGAAATATACTTAAGAGATTTTAAACAAGGTATTTAAAAAATAGTACAGTTATATTAGTATTAATGAAATTTTACACACGTAGTGTACATATAAATCATATACACACAAGGTATGCACGTGTAGTGAAAAGTATGGAAGGTTATGGACTAAGTTGGGAATCATTTCAAAAGGGCAGCATTATGGTGATTATTTTTTTAAGTTTTTTATTTTACTTTTTTATTCTCATGAAACTATTTCCATTGAAAGAGTGAGAAAAAAAAAGAATAACAAAGACAAATAGATTTAATAAATGTATCTAGGCATGTTAATGTTTTACCTGAACTAAACCTTACTGTTTCCATCCACCAAATGGAAGATTTTCAATGAAACATTAAGTATCATATTGTTATTGAACATCATGCAGTACTAGAATGAAAGAAAGCTGCTTACTACCAATAGAGAAAAGGGGGACCTAGTTAATGGTGATTATAAACATAGGCTTAATTTGCAAAAGCTAAGAACAAATCAATACATTTAAGCTGACCTTCCAATTTAGTGCTATAATTATATCATTTCATAACTATACACAACAAAGAATATCTCAAAATATGGTGAGTTAAAGAAATTTTATCTACCAAAAGGTATAAATTTACCGTGATATTAGCCGAACCATTCACAAAGGGAAATTCAAGTGTTTTAACTTTTCCAATAAAGAGGGGTACATCAGTATCTTCCTCATTGGAACCTTTAATAGTAGCTATTACTGTGCCAACCATATCAAGTCCAGTATGATTGCTGTATTCATCCTTAAAGTAAACAAGGGGAAACAACTAATTAGAAGATTAAGACCCAGAGACTATGTAAACCCTAAACATTAGATTATCCTGATCCTTCTTAATCCAAGCACAGAATTCAGCTGTAAGACTAAACATTCTACAGGCAGGAAGTAGTCTCAAAAATTACAAGAAAACTCAAGACTTTTATCCAATATAATGATTCTTAGTTTCTTAATTACAAAGAACGCTCATTTAAAAATTTCATCTTACTATGTGCTTTTTATTATTATTATTATTTTAAATGTTTTATTGTGAATTATAGCGTAGTGGTTACGAATCGGGCTGCGAACTTTAAGGTCAGCGGTTTGAAACTACCAGCTGCTCCGCGGGAGAAAGATGAGGCTTTCTACTCCTGCAAAGATTTACACCCTCGGAAACCCTATACAGGGTCGCTATGGGTCGGAACCGACTCGATGGCACATAACAACAACAACAACAATTGTGAATTATATGATAGTTTACATGGGAGAACTTTAGTTTTGCATTCATTCCATCGTATAACATCTCATTGCCATGGTTCCAATCCCCTCCATGCATCATCAACCACCCAAAGGGTATAACCCAGAAACCCGCCCCCTACACTTCCCCCTCCTCCCCCCAGTTTTCCGCCCACAGTCCCTTTCCCTCTCTGGGTCCAAAGTCCCAGTTGCTTCATCACTCCACGTCATCATCTCTGTCTCTATCTCAGGCATCTCCGTTTCTCTGGGTAGGGTCCTGCTTTCGGCTCTTCTCCGTTGATGGTCCCATAGGCCTCTGCTCCTATCCTGGAGAATTAATCACTCCCTTCCTTGTTACAAAACTTCTACCTTTGCATTTCCAACCCTCATAATCCATCCTGATAAGCATTATTCACTACAGTATCACGAGTTACTTACTATGTGCTTTTAACATTCACTGATACGAAAAACAATTACAAAAAGATAATATACAAACAGACATAAAACATATACAAATCCTTGTTATTTTTTAACTTCAAAAGCATTTACATACATTTCAAATGCAACAGTACCCATATGTGTGAAGTATCCTGCATTCTTCAGTAAATCTATGGTACTCTGTTTTACCCCAGAGTAAGATGTCTGGTGAAAAGAGAAGAACTAATTTGTGTCTGAAACAGGAAAATAAGCATGAAAGGAGTTAACGTATCCCATCAGTCAAATTTTCCACAAAGGTGAAGTCCCAGTACTATGGTTTACATGTTTTTCCTTAATATTCTCAGCAATTCTATTGTTGCTTATCTTCCAAGTAATCAGCAGTGTTGAGGAGCTCTGAGTTTCTTCCTTAACTATGATCAGTCATCAGAGCAGATCTCTTATATAAAATTAATAGTTAATGAACTTCTTTCTACCCCCTTCAGTTAATTGGAAACTGAGAAGTCAAATTAGTCCACATACATTAAAAAGGGAAGCAAAAGTAAACAGTAAGGGAGTATGAGTATATATTTGGAAAGGCTGATGATGTATTTCTGTTTTGAGTCAGTTCTTAGTACATCTCAATCTATGTATAGTGTTATATATTTTATACTCATATTCAAGCATAAAGACTTTGAATTTTAGAAATGTTTAAATTCATCTGCACAAATTTACCTTACAAATCTTTAACTGAATAATCAAGAACTACTGTATAACTGGAGTCCTGGTGTGGCGTGTGGGATAATGCACCAGACCACAAGGTTGGTTTGCATTGCAAGGTCAGTGGTTCAAATTCACCAGTTGCTCCTTGGAAACATTATTGTTGTTGTTGTGTGCCGTGGAGTTGGTTCCGACTCACAGCGACCCTGTACAGGGTTTCCGAGGCTGTAAATCTTTACGGGAGCTGAAAGCCTCATCTTTCTCCGGCGGAACAGCTGGTAGTTTCAAACTGCTGACCCTGAGGTTCACAGCCCGATTCGTAACCACTATGCTAGCAGAGCTCCTTTGGAAACACTATACAGGGTCACTATGAGTCAGAACCTACTCAACAGCACTCAACAGCAACAACTCTATAACTGGAGTACCGGTGTGGTGCTGTGGATTAATGTGCTGAACTGCAAGGTCAGTTTGAACTGCAAGGTCGGTGGTTCAAGCTCACCAGCTATTCCTCAGTTCACTATGAGTTGGAACCAACTCAACAGCACTTAACAACTCTAACTACTGCAAACTAAAATTATAAATAATAATTTTTCTTATTACCCTGTATAGAGCTGTAAGCAAATGAACAATACCGTGATACTGAGACGCAAATCTTTGACCAAGGTCCTACTGGAAACTGAGCGAACATTAGAAACAGCTGGTGTTGCTGGTTGGATTTCAGGAACTAACTTCACAGGTTGATTAGGAAGAACATCAACAATAACCTTACAAAACAAAAGCAGCATTCTGATTAACAACATACTGATACATTAGTACAGACAGTTCCCAACTTAGCATGAGGTTCTGACGACTCCATCATAAGTCTGTTCATAACACGAATCAAATACTTCATTAAAACAATTTTTTTTTCAATATTTTTGCATTTTAACTTCTTTCATAGGAGAAAGATGAGACTGTCTGCTCCCATAAAGATTTAGAGTCTTGGAAACCCTAATGAGTATTTCTATTCTGCAATGGGCTTAGGTTTGGTTTACATCTTTATAAAGTCATTATTATCTTTTATATCTTTATTAATCTGATCTTTGTCTTTTGGGACTGGATATATTACATATACACTTACAGATATATTTTAATATATACGTATTACTAATGATGAGATGTAAAAAACAAACAAACCAAAAAACAAAAGATGAATGTAAGGGCATTTTATTATAAATAAAATATACATATTCTTAACAGAAAAAGAAAAAAAAAAAAGATGGCTTCTACTATATGAGTCCTGGTGTGGTGCTATAGGATACGCACTAGACTGTTAACTGCAAGGCCAGTGCTTCAAACCCAGCCATTCCTTGGAAACACTATACAGGATGGTTATGAGTTGGAACCCGAAGGCACTTAATAACAAAAACATCATATTAAATGAAATGAAATGCTACCTTCTAAAATTTATTTCCATTAATCCTTTAAAAGCAATCTAATTATTTGAAAACTACAGGATTAGATTGCTCAGATTTCTTTTTCAATGTTTACAATCATCTAAGACAAAATTTTAGCAACATTAACAAATAATTATATGTTAAGCGAAAACTGCCTGAAACTTTACCACCCAAAATTTTAGTAACTGAAATGTTTATTTAAAATTTTTCACTTATGGTTCTTATGCACTACCTTACTGTGACACACTCCAACATACTGACTAATTATACCTTCAAAAACAGGCCAAATTACTTAACATAATTTAAATATATTTCATTTTAATTTTCCTGAAAATTACATTATTTATGATTTGCAGCCAATAAACAACTCACTTTGAAAGAAAACATTTTATTCTATAAATATTCATAAAACTTGCAAAGTTAACTTTGGTATATAAAGAGGATATGCAAACCTGTTCACTGTTGAGAATATTTGCTTTATCCATCGTAAAACCAAACTGGACACAATACGTGCCCACTTTGTTAGGAATTACCTTATCCCTAAAAGGAAAGTGATAAGATTGTTAACAATTTGTAACTAAAGAAAGAAAGAATTCAAAGCATCAACATTTATATTCCTCTACAAAACGTAAATGCATAAGAAGAAGAGAATTACTATTACTATATCCAGCTTCATTCAGTCAACAAATATTTGGGTGTCAGACTCATCCCAGATTCCTGTACATTCTCTCAGAAAACATCTAGAACAAAGGCCCTGGAAATGGCAAATACTGAAATAGGAATATAAAATTGAGAAAATAGTAAATACAAAAAATTCTGAAGTATGTCAAGTGAATTTTGTTTCACTAAATTAAATATTTTCAACTGACAATACTTCAATATTATATATAGGACATTCTGCTAATCTTTTTATCTTATTTCAGTTTCCATCCAAGTACTATTTTTAAGTATTTGACTTTATATATACAAGGCACTTACTATACTGTAATTATCAATGAAGAACTCAGTACATAATAAGAGCTACATCTACTAGTCTGTTTTGGTCACACTTAACCACAATGAAAATATGAATGAAGTTCTACAAAATATCTTTCATCATTATGTGCTCATGACCCCTAACGTCATTTTTGCATGTCATTCATAGTCTAAAAAAACAAAACATCTCACATAATGTACTAATAAAAAGAACACTGGTTTTGAACATATTGGAATTGAAATCCCAGCACTATGTAACCCTGAAGAAAAATAACTTTCTCTAAGCCATGTTTCTCCAAGAGGATAATTCTGCATAAAGTTGCGGTAAAAATTAAATAAGATTTCTGCTTCCAAATAGCATATTATTATTTCCTGATGAAGACAACTAAATAAATATTTGCTTCATGATATTTGAAAGGTAACAAATTCATTAAAAAAACTCAACCAGGATCCAAAACAGGATGGAGGCCCAAGGAAGTGAGCGTCACATTTAAGGCGGCAGTACTCCTTAGAAGCATGTCCCATGGGAACAGGTGGACCCAAAACAGACAGTTGTATTTCCAAGGGAAATAAAAGTTGGCTTTGAGCATCTCAATTCCTACATCTGGACGGAGGTGATCATAAATTGCTTAGTCCATTAGGCAAATGGAAGATACAAATGTATACCCTCTGAAGAAAGGTATAATCCTAGACCTCAAATAATTTCTGTAAATATTCATAAATAAAATGTTTGGAATAAAAAAGTAACTAGCTACATGAAGAGGCAAGAGAATGAGAACAAAAATCAACAGAAGCAAAAGAATATTGAAACAGTTCCAAAGAAACGCTAGACACAGATTTTAACAAATTGCTTATTAGTTAGGTGACAAAAGACAAAACAGAGTTCTAGCAGAGAACTGGATTCTCAAAATAAAAAACACACACACAAAATCCAAAGCGTATTTCTAGAACTGAAATGCCAAACAGAAACTGCGATCTCACAAGATGGAATAAACAACAAATTAGTTGCCACTGAACAGTTAAGTGAACTCAGATAGTTCAGAAGCAAATATATAAAATAAACAGACAAAAGAACAGTGAATAGAGAAGGGAGACAGAGCATACTGCTAGAAAGACTAATTTATATGGAATTAAGAGTGCTCTAGAAGTAGAGGAAAAGAAAGGGGCAGACATAATACTTGGAAGGCAAAATTGCTAAGAATTTTCCAAAATTGAATTAAGACCATAAAATCAAAGCATCTGAACACAAAGCAGTATAAATATAAATAAATTCATATCTAGGCATATCATAGTGAGACTGGTGAAAACAAAATTCAAAGAACGCAAAGGTGGGGGTAAAATGATTACTTTTCAAGAGAATCACAATAAGATTAGTACTTAACTGTTCAACAGAAATGTTGGGATGGTGAAAAATGACTTCAAATTACTTAAAGAAAGAAACTGCCAATCTAGAATAGTATACCCAGCGAATATATCCTTTAAGTATACATGTAGTATAAAAATATTTCAGGTAAAAATAATGAGATAACTCATCACCAGCAGACAAGTAAGAGAAGAAATACTTAAATGGAAAGCAATCCCGGATAAAATACTGAGTACAAGTTTAACATACACAACAAAGACATTTATGACAGGAATGGGAACATGAAGTTTATGGGAGTGTGTGATTTTTTTTCACTCAATGTGGTAAAATTCAGATGCCAAAAATTAACCATTTTAAAGCATATAGTTCAGTGGCACTTTTTACATTCATATTCATATGCAATCACCATTTCTATCTAGTTCCAAAGCATGCACAATTATTTTTTTTAAATAAACTTAAAGATTCCTTCAAATGGATGCCATGGATTGTTAAAACAAGATTAGATTAAAATAAAATGTGAGTATTTCAGGCTACAACTAAACAGTCCAATTTTTAAACAATACATTTTATATGCTGAAAACTAAATTAATGACTTAAAAAAAGGTATAGCAGTATTTTGTTGTTGTTGCTAAGTACCACTGAGTTGAGTTTGACTCATAGCGACCCTGTGTAGCATTTTCAAGGAGCTGACCTCGTGGTTGAAAGTCCAGTGCTTATCCTATAGCACCACACCAAGAGTCCCAGAATACTCTTTTTGTTGCTGGGACTCTTGGTGTGGTGCTATATAGCAACTCTATATAAGGTTTTCAAGAAGCAACTGGTGGGTTTGAACTGCCAACCTTGCAGTTCAAATTGACTTTTCGTCCTAGTGCTTACTCTACAGTGCCATACCAGGACTCATTTAGGGGTATTTACATCAGCTATAAGTCAGAACTGACTCGACAGCACATAAGAACAACATAAGAACATCAGCTAGATACACAACTCTGCTATATCTGAAAGACTGTAGGCAATGATATATAAAGGGTGGTCCCAGGACAGGTGCTGGTCTGAATGTTTTGTTACTGGTAATTACACAGTGGTTGGAATTTTTATAGCAATTTGGCATTGCAATCTAACAATTTGACAGAAGATCTCTGTTTTACAAATATTTTCAGTCTCTAACAGACTGATAATCTTAAAAATAAAAAGGGGTCCCTGCATCATAGTCTGAAAAAGCGCTCAACTAATACAATAAACATTTTGCTCTATTGAAGAAGATTAAAATAATTTTAAAGATAAAAGAAAACTTAGAAGTAATTCAAACCGATTTTTCAGATTTTAAAATTTAGGTCCAAGATGAAGGAACAACATTGCTCAAAGTCACGCAATTAAACAGTAAAAATGTTAGTTGAACTTTCCTTTTTACTTCACATTCCCTAATTTACAGACATGAATTATAAAAAACACCAATATAGTAATACTGACTCAATGGCACCTAACAACAACAACAGGACAACTTGAGCCTTTGTATATATAGTATTACGGGTTAAAGTGCTGGGCTGCAAGGTTGGTTTGAACCGCAAGGCTGGCAGTTCAAGCTCACCAGCAACTCTTTGGAAACCATATACAGGGTTGCCGAGTTGGAACCAATTCAATAGCACTTAAAACAATGACAACTTGAGGAAATTATTTTTTCTGACAGTTTTGCTTTGTATCATTGAAATCTAATCCAAACATGACAATAACCTTCCCCTAAATCATTTTATAAAACTTAAAAACACATCGTTTCCAAAAAAATAAAACTTCTCCCCCCTAACACACACACAAAAAACCAAGGTTGAATTACTTTGCTATAAAATGTGGATAAAATATGCAACTATTTGAGAAATACCTGAAATAGAAGCAGCCATCTTCCTTGTCATTATCTTTTTTTTTATTACAACTAAATGTTTCTGCCTAGAAAGGAAGTAGGAGAGAAAGAACAGGGGAAATTACAAACATAGTAACATAATTGTTGTTGTTGTTGTTGTTAAGTGCCGTCGAGTCGGTTCCGACCCATAGTGACCCTGTACAGGGTTTCCGAGGGCGTAAATCCTTATGGGAGTAGAAAGCCTCATCTTTCTCCCGCGGAGCGGCTGGTAGTTTCGAACCGCTGACCTTAAGGTTCGCAGCCCGATTCGTAACCACTACACTACCAGAGCTCCTACAGTAACATAATATTTAGGATGAAAACTTACACACATGAACTGAATGTGAATCCAGATCACATCTCGATTTATGAGAATGTTTGTTTCTTTATCATACATGTAAAAACACAATAGTAAAATAAAGACAATGGTGAAAAGACATCCCATTATCTGAAAAGCACACAATGGATTTCTAACACAGTCATGTTTTCAGGTAAAGGTATCTTGATTTAACTGATGGTCCAAATTAAGTAACTGGTTTCTTTAAAAGGTGTTCTGGTAGTATAACGGTTAAAAGCACTTAGCTGCAAACTGAAATGTTGGTTTATAAGCCCAGTAGGCATTCAATTCATGGGAGAAAAGTTCCAGTGATGTGCTCCCTTAAAGATCACAGCCAAGGTAATCCAATAGGGCAGTTCTACATACTTTAGGCATGTTACCAGGAGGGACCACTCCCTGAAAAAAGACATTATGATTTGGAAAGCAGTGGGTCAGCAAAAAAGAGAAAGCCCCCACAATGAGATGGACTGACATAGTGGCTGCAATAATGGTCTCAAATATAACAATTGTGAGGATGGCACAAACCAGGCAGTTTTGTTCTGTTTTGCATAGGGTTGCTATGGACTGGAATCGATTCGATGTCACCTAACACCACCACTCTGGCATAGTGGGTTATATGAGTTGGAATGGCACAGAGCAACAACAATTTCCTAGACAAAGTATTAAAATGAACCTAAATGCTGAAATGATTTGTTAAATCAGGATCCCCTAAAGTTTAAGATTTACTTTTTAATTTTAAATTTAGATTTAAATTATTTTCTAATTTTTTAAACTACACTGTAAAGTATAGTAGCCAATAGTTACTTACGCTCTTGAATTCTTGAAAGGCAGTTAGTATGAATTGATATGTGGTATAAACATAAAATGCACATCAAATTTTAAAGGCATAGTAAATACAATGTGAAATATATCTTAAACGATTTACAATACTGAATATATATTGATGGAAACGTTTTCTATGTTTACGTTAAAATACATTTAAAATTAATTTTATCTATTTCTCTTTTTACATGGCCACTAGAAAAAAATTTTAAATAACATATAGCTCATATTGTATTGAACAATGCTGCTTCAGATCTACAAAGTGTGCTAGCCCTGACTCTTTACCCTGTAACCTGTCAATCATACTTCTCTTTGTTCACCTCATTTTCTATATTTCCCATTAGAGCTATTTAGTGGCTTTCTGCCTTGGGCTGCTATCCTTCAGACATGGGTCAGACATGGCATCTTTAGGAGGAAAATATCTGAAAAAGTTATGAAAAATCACAATGAATGCTAATCTTTTGAATACCATTAATACTTAATTTTGAAATGTATAGCAATGCATTTCAAATAAAATATGAGGAATAGAATGGATCATTTCTGTCAACTATATAGATTATATTTTGATAATACTTTTAAGCTAAACATTAAGAGCTAATACTAACATCTAAAACTGACATCTTGGACTCACATTTGCTGGTGGCCGGTTCCCACTACTAGACAGCTTCCACAGCTTCATAGAAATACGTGTTGGATTAATATTTTTAATGATACTGCCATCCTCAGAAATAACAGTAATAATGAAATCTGTCATGGTACACATTAAAAAAAATTGATTAATGGATATAGTTAAATAGATGTATGCCATAAAGCATGCATCTTGTTTAAGTGTAAACAATAAAATTCTGATGAGAAAGAAAATAAAACCACTCTTTAGCATTTCCCAACAATTCATCTATAAGCTTATTAATCATGACAAACAATCTAGTGTTAGATATGGACAAGTTCTCCCCAGAAATCTAACTCTTATTTAACAACTTTGCTCTTAACATTCCCTTCTCTTATTTTCAGTCTGTCAAGCTATAAAGTTCCTTCATGCAAGAAAAAAAGGCTAGATTATGGATGCTTAGCAAGTGAATGTTAAGTCAATTAGTCTCTAAACCATATATTGTATATATTTCAAACATAATGTTTACTTTTTCATGTTTCAATAATATACAGTACTTAGAGCTCCTCAAGTATTATAATATAAAATATTCTTATTTACCAGCTGTAACACTCATTTAGCACCTGTTATAGTTTTTTAAATTACAAAGGATGTCTCAAATCTACAAACAAAAATGGTACAATTACAGAGGCTATGTATATATGTAATTAATTTATAAAAAATAATTGTTAAAAAAATTGTAAGCTTTTGGTGTGCTTCATCCTATTCTTAAAAATATATACAGAAGATTATCGTTTCAAGGAAACAAATCTTCCAGAAAATGACCTGTGTAGAGCAAACACTAAAGAGTCCTGGTGTTGCAGTGGTTAAGCACCAGGCTGCAAACAAAGATTGGCAGTTCCAACCCACTAGTTACTGCACAGGAGAAAAGTGCAGCAGTCTGCTTCTGTAAAAATTATAGTCTTGAAATGCAATGGGGGAGGAGGGGTTTATTCTGTCCTATAGGATCACAATGAGTCGGACTGGATGGCAACAGGTATTTGGTGTTCTTTGTCTGTTTAAAAACAAATACTATTAGTCGCGCTTCACCAACATGGCGGCCGCTAAAGGTGGTGCTGGTTTAGGAGAAGCGGCCACAGGGAATGGACGACGGGTTCACCTGGGGATTCCTGAGGCAGTGTTTGTGGAAGATGTCGATTCCTTCATGAAGCAGCCTGGGAATGAGACTGCAGATGTAGTCTTGAAGAAGTTGGATGAACAATATCAGAAATATAAGTTTATGGAACTCAACCTTACTCAAAAGAAAAGGAGGCTAAATGGTCAGATTCTGGAAATTAAGCAGACTTTAGAAATTCTTAAATACATGCAGAAGAAAAAAGAGTCCACCAATTCGCTGGAAACCAGATTCTTATTGGCAGATAATCTGTACTGCAAAGCTTCAGTTCCTCCTACTGATAAAGTGTGTCTGTGGTTGGGGGCCAATGTAATGCTTGAATATGATATTGATGAAGCTTAGGCACTGCTGGAAAAGAATTTGTCAACTGCTACAAAGAATCTTGATTCTCTTGAGGAAGACCTAGACTTCCTTCGAGATCAGTTTACTACCACAGAAGTCAATATGGCCAGGGTTTATACTGGGATGTCAAAAGAAGAAACAAAGATGATTCTACCAAGAACAAAGCATAATGTTGGCAATTAAAAATGTGGTTCCATTTTCCAAACATGTTATTTTAAATATCTCAAAGTTTATCCTTGAAGATTGGCATAACTGAATGATTTATTTTCAGCAGCAAGAATGAGAATTAAAAATTTTTAAAAACGTAAATACCATTTATTAAAAAACAAATTATTTTCCAGTGTTTTGTGAGATTAGCAGGGTTTTAATTTTTTCCCCACATTTCCCAGTAAAATAAATGCTGCTTTCATCATATTTTGTTTATCATAGGGAAACTCCAAGTTGAAATGGCCACAAACTAAATGCATGGTTACTAGTACAGTTTACTTTGTCTTTATTGGTTGATGTTGCTCTGATTTGATGTGGTTAAACCAGTTTAGAGGTAGGAAAGACAGTTTCAGTATTTACAGACTTGGTTTTCTTCAGCACATGTGGAGTTTTAAGGCTCTGCTGTTGATTTGTCTGACGTAAATGGGGTTCCATGAATTACTGGTTAACCAATAACTGTCGTAATACTCTCAACTTTTTAGGAAATGGTAATTTGCCTTTGTAAACAGGAAGGGGGCTATTGATATCACACATTTTCTTATCCCAAACACAGTGTCTTTGTGATGGCAGCATAGGAGACCTCGACAGATGTGAAAGAAGATTACCAGCTCAGCACTCTCGGCTAAGGCGATTTCTATTTATTAATGGTTCTCCAAAGCAGTTTACTAGGCATATTAAGATAAATGTCAATTGGCGATGGAAAAGAATTGTAAGCTTTTCTATTCGTGAGAATGAATAAATGCTAGCACTAGATGATACAGGTTCTAGTGAAAACTTTACAAATGTGCTGTTCCTTCTTCACGTAGTAAGATCTTGTATAATGTTTTGTACTTGTATTTCATGATATTAAAATAATGAAGTTCAAAAAAAAAAATACTATTTTCCTACAGACTTAGCACTGTCACACTAAATTGAAGCTACCTGCTTACTGTCTCCTAGACTAGAATGAACTCATTAAAAACTGTTGTTATGCTTGAGGTAACTAACAGCCTGAACATAGCAGGCATTTAGTAGATAAGTGTTGCTCTAAAACACCTTTAATCATAAATGCTGAAATGACTGATGCATAGTCATCCAAATTAAGTTAAAAGTTAGGTCTAAGTTCTGAGGGTTTAATATCATAACACCTTTAATACAGCATAACTCCACAGTTTCAGTTTTTATTTCTTATTATGCAAAATTTTACAATTACAATTCAGGGAATGTGCAAACACAAACCGAACAAATTACTTTAGATTATAAACTTTTGTGTGAATTTTTAGTTCACTGTTAACATTAAAGGAGTACAGGACTTACAGTGAGAAGAGATAAAATTGTATCAGTGCATTTTATTTACCATAAAAAAGACTACAATATACATGTTTTTAATCAAGCTAAAGATACACCTAAGATACATAACTTATGCCATTAAAGGAAAAAGCGAATTATCATTGCAAACTTATTTAAATACTGTGAATTACTCACCAGTAAAAAGACCTCCTGCTAAAAAGGAAGCATCTTTGTCATATTTAACATTGAGGCGAATGGGTTTGTCAGGATCTGGAAGAATCATTAACTTAATTATGGGTCCTTCAATGGTATTCTTGTTATAGGTGGCTTTGATCTGAATAGTATGTTCTCCCCTAATACAAAAAAATTCAAAAAAACAGGGGGAGGGAGTGTCAAATTATATTAGTTACAAACTAAAAATTCTGAGAGGTACTCTATGTAAAATAATCTAGAAAACTTTTGGACTTTCTTCCCAGTATCATTTACTTTCTTGGTGATTAGTCATATTTCAGTAGAAAAGCACAGAAAACTCTCCACACATAATTTAGGGACACTTCTGTTTATCTTATGCATATCTGAGAAGTAAAAGCCTGACTCTTCATCCAAACACTCTACACCTGAACAGTTCTAATTCTTACTTTACACTAAACAGAAGAGTAGTTATTACTTTGAATTTCAATGAATAATAAAGAAAATCAATCTGCATAATACCAATTTTGGTTCTTACCTAGGGGCAAAAACACTGAATACTCCCAAATTAGCCCTGCCCTTTTCATCTGTTTTAGGCTGCTGGTTTGAAGGAATAAGCTAAAAAGCAAATTAAAACAAAGATGTTAGAGAATTCTAGAAATCAGTAAAGTTCTTTTTCTTTTAACAAGCATGTCTAATTTGAAACTACAAATTCATACCTCTAAAATCTATAATTTCTAATTTGAACTGAAATAATATGCAACAACATAATTCAAAGGATAATAACCACTCATCTTGATCTACTAAACTAGAATGTAGTGTATTTCAGTTACTAAGTTGTAGAAATCAAAGTCGGGTTGTGGAGGTGATGTGATAATATAAATAAATACAAGGCATTATAATACCATGGAACATGGTGGGACACTGAACTGTTAACTGAAAAGTCAGTGGTTCAAACCCACCAGCCACTGCTCAGAAACCCTATAAGGTAGCTATGAGTCAGAACTGACTCAACAGCATTTAACAACAATACTAGTTTCATTGATACTTCCTCTTTCTCTTAAACATTTACTCAAGTACTTCTTAAATCTTTGCTACAATACTACCTCTATAGTGATAATTAAGAATCAGTGGTCATATTTCTTAATAACTGGTTACAAGAAGATCTTACAGAAGCTCTCTAAAAACTAGAATTTTACCCTTATTCTGGGGTTGTAAATAATCACTGTTTTACAATCCCGGAAGCAAACACTGAGAACCAAAGTGATTTTGTAGCCTACAGTAGCAAAAAAAAATCACTCAACCCTAAGCCATAAGGCCTATTTCTGCTTTGATGGACCCTAAAGAGTACACAAAACCGGTAAATGCAGACAAAACCAGCAATAATTGGATGTAAAATGATAAGGAATATTTGAAATGATAAGATAAACTCCTATAGTTGTACCTGTTCCATTTACCCTCAACCCACTGTCTCTCAACTCATCTTTCTCAAAGTGTTTCTTCTCTTTGGATCCTAAATATTTGTAGCTGAGCCAGAAATCAGTCTTCTATTTCAAGTTGTATAGCAGCAACAACACAGAGTCCTTTTAGACAATTCTGACTCTGATTTTACTAGGAAAAAATGTGCATGTGGATCAAAATACATTCTAGGTAGGTACTCAAATCTCCTAGATGACTTTTAGGATCGACCTGTCAGGTCCTAGGAAATCCCTGCTGTGATTTTGATAGAGCTGATAAATTCTGAGGAATCTGTTATTTTAACACAATATTAATTCTTTTCATTAACTAAAGTTAATAAAATGCTTATGGAAGGACATATAAAACTGCCTGTTAGGTGCCACAGAGTTGGTTCCAACCCATAGCGATTCTATGTACAATAGAACAAAACACTGCCCTATGTCCTACACTTTTCTCACAACTATGTTTGAACCCACTTCTGCTGCCACTGTGCCAGTAAGTCTCATAGGGTTTTTCCCTTTTTTTCCTCTGGCCCTCCACTTTACCAAACATGAGGTCTTTCTCCAGGGACTGGTCCCTCCTGGTAAAAATGTCCAAAGTATGAAAAGCATAGGCTGGCCATCTTGGATTCTAAAGCACTTCCTGGTTGTACTTCTTCCAACATAGATCTGTTTGTTCTTCTGGCAGTCCATAGTATCTTAATATTCTTTTTCAACACCCTAACTCAAATGCATCAATTCTATGGTCTTCCTTATTCACTGTCCAACTTTCACATGCATATGAGGGTACAGAAAAGACCATGGCTTATGTCAGGCACACATTAGTCCTCAAACTGACATCTTTGTTCTTGAACATTTTAAAGAGGTCTTTTGCAGCAGATTTGCCTAATGCAATATGTCATCTGATTTCTGGACTGCTGCTTCGATGAGTGTTGATGGTGGATCCAAGCAAAATGAAGTCTTTGACAACTTTAATCTTTTCTCCATTTGTCAAATGCACTCCAATCAGCAGTAATTTTCATTGCTGCCTCTAGAGGGTGGTGCATAAATTTGATAACTTTGACCTAGTGGTGTTAACTGGTCTTCCTTGCAGGCGTATAGATATGATCCTATCACAGAGAGCATTACACTTCAAAATAGATCTTGAAATATTCTTTTTGATGATGAATGTGATGCCATTTCTTTTCAATTTGTATTCCAGGCATAGTAATCACTGTCAGATTCAAAATGGTTAATATGAAACCATTTCGGTTCACTAATGCTTAGGACATCAATGTTTATATGTATTCCATTTCATTTTTGACAACTTCCAGTTTTCTCAGATTCATACTTCGTACAGTCCATGTTTGGATTATTAAAGGATGTTTGCAGGTGTTTCTCTTCATTTTGAATTGTGCCCATCAACAAATGAAGGTCCAGTAAGCTTTATTCCATTCGTGTCATCACAGTCAACTCTTCCCCAGTCATATTTTAAGTGCCTTCCAACCTGAGGGCCCCAACTTACAGTACTTTATCTACAATATTTAGTGCTACTCCATGTGTTTCAATATTCTGGGTGACCCTACCAGCATTCAAAATACTGGTATCACAGCAACACACAAGTCACCACAGTTTGACAAAAAAACAGATGAATGGTGGCAACAGCTTGGCTAGGACCAATAAATTTCCTTAAGTCAATGGAAGGAACTCTCAAAGTACTTCTTAGCAAGGGTCTGACAGCTTCTCTTCCTGCCTTTAGTAGGAGCGTCATCAATTTTATACCTGGAATCCTATTCTACTCTAGATCTAGAGCTGTTCCTATGCATACATACTCATGCATACAGAAGGCACCTAATCTTGAACTTCCTGGGGCTTAAACAGTTTGTCCCCAAAATTTACAGGTTGAAGCTCACACCTGTCTCATATAAAGAGCAACAAAGGAGAAGGTACATCACTCTAGAACAACAGCTTTTGCTGGCTCTGGTAGCTCTCCATTAACAGGGTTCTGACATGATTCCTTCTTGCTTACTCTTAGCTGGCTGTTGTTGTTAAGTGCTGTCAAGTAGGTTCCGACTCATAGCAACCCTTTATAGGGTTTCCGAGGAGCAGTAATTACACCTGCTCCTTCACCTATACTACTTTCACTCACCTTGTTACAGTGTTATCCTAGTCAGAAAACCAAATATTACTCGTACTTTATAATATAAACACTACAGAGCCACAACATGGGTCTCTTATTACACTATTCGTTAAGATATAAACTTTACTTCCTCAAAAAAACGAAAAAATATTCCAGCTGATTTAAACTAAGTAGT
This sequence comes from Chrysochloris asiatica, assembly GCF_000296735.1. Classification (NCBI taxonomy): domain Eukaryota; kingdom Metazoa; phylum Chordata; class Mammalia; order Afrosoricida; family Chrysochloridae; genus Chrysochloris; species Chrysochloris asiatica. The sequence continues at coordinate 4,459,428 of NW_006408621.1, forward strand.
AATAAAATTTACACAGAATTATGTGAAAAAAGAACTGTCACACGCTAAAATATTACCATGAGAATAAAACCCAAAATTCTAAAAATATAAGAAATAATTAACAGAATTTTGAAACTTACCTTTAAATTGCTAGCTTTTATAAGATTTATTTTAACCTGTGGGGCAGGTGCTGGATTATCCCATTGATCGCAAAGTTGAACAATAAGAGGATTCTGTAATTCTTTCCCATTAATAACTGGAATGGCCTGAAATAGATACAAAATAATGTATAAAGCACTAACACATGCAAAACCATCAAATTACCACTTATAGGAGAATCACCTAGTTTAGCTCTTTTATATTTAAAAGCAGTTTCTTTCACCAATAAAAGTAACTTTTTGAAAGTCTAAGAAATTGTTAGATACCACATGATCGAGCAATTCCTCTACTTGGTATATATCTATAAGAAATAGAAGCCATAACATGAGTAGATATATGCACACCAATGTTCATAGCAGCACTATTCACAACAGCAAAAAGATGGAGACAGCCTAAGTGCCCATCAACTGAAGAATGGATAAACAAACTGTGGTACATACACACAATGGGATACTATGCTACCTTCAAGAACAAGGAAGCTGCAAGCCACTGCATAACATGGATGAACCTTGAGGACATTATACTGAGTGAAATTAGTCAGTCATAAAAGGACAAATATTACATAAGACCATTATTGTAAAAGCTTAAGAAAAGATATCCATACTAAAAAAAAAATTCTTTGTTGGTTACAGGTGGGGTTAGGGTGAGGGCCTTGGGGGAGGTAGAGGAAGCAGAGTTGGGGGCATACACATCATAGTTCGGGTGTTGAGGAGGACCACGTTCCATAGACTCCTGTTGACCTGGAGATGAGAAAGAAGAGGAAGCGCTGATTGGTCCAAAGTGGGGGGACACCTGACCCTATGAAAACGGACATAGCCACAGAAGGCTAGAGTTGAGAGAGAAGCATCCAGTAGATATGAAGTGAGGGGAGACACAGAAGAATACCCAAACTTGAAGATAACACCAATTTGACCTAGCCTCAATGGCTTGATAATCAAAACTCAACTAGAGGAAGATTAAAATAAATAAATACAATAACAAAATCATTTTTGATAAAGGAAACGAGGGGGAGTTTAGTTTAAGAGTGTGTGTGGGGGGGGGAGACAGAGTCCCCACTGAATAGTTTTCATCTTGTCTAGATGGGTCTAGTTAAAAGAGATGGGGATAATATTCTTATGATTCAATAGTGAGTATCTGTTATTATGACTAACTGCGACTGTCACAATTGAACAAGTTTTGTAACAAAAACAGAGAAATAGTTAATCTTACAGTTCAGAAACAAAGGACCCTAGGATCATCAAGGGAGAAGAGCACAAGCGGAATGAAAGACCTTATCCAGAGAAGCAGCCACACAAGAGATGGAAAGATGGAGGCAGAGAGGATACAGGGAGCAGCTAAGGACTCTAGATTCATGGGAAGAGAGGGACTAAGAGATGGCCAGGAGGCAGACTTGCAGAATGTGCCCTTTGTTGGTATAAATTATTATACATGCCTGAGTGTTTTAAATAACAGAAAAAGAGCAAAGTGAATAGAAATACTGTTAACTGATGGCACATGGAGGAGATTATAATCATTGTAATGAACAAGGTATATAATTTGTTGAATGTAAAACTGATGATATGCCCTGTAAACTTTCACTCAATCCACAATAAAAATCTTTACAATTTTTTGTCTTTATTGGTTATTGGTGGGTTGGGGTGGGGACTTTGGGGGAGGTGGAGGCGATGGTAGAGCACAGGGTAGGGGGAAGATGCATCATAGTTTGAGTGTTAGTAAGGACAATACACAAGAAGGGGGAGGGGTAGAAGAACAAGATGGTTAGGGGAACACTGAGACAGGTTTGCATGGGCTGTATGGGACACAGGTAAATAGTGATGCATGCTCAACCTTGGAACAACAGGCCTCTGTGATACAGGGATCGAGGCATACTCTAAAACATGATTACAGAAAGGCTGGCAGCCCATCGTCAGCCTGTAACTGACTGGAATACCTAAAAGGGGTACTAGAACTTGCCCAGTGAAATAGGCCTCTTTGGAGCCTTTGCAATATATAGGACTTGGGTGGAATCCTGAGCCCCATCCAGAACCTTCTGAGGTGAGATATTCCCACTAGAAAGTGAGTGAGGGGAGATACACAAGAACACCCAAACTTGCAGACGGTACCCATTTGACCTAGTCTTGATGGCTTGACCAGAGGAAGATTAAAAAAAAAAAAAAAAAGAACAAAACGATTTTTGATAAAGGAAACAATGGTAAATTGCTACAATATTTAATGAACTTGACCTATACTCATGGAGGTAGTAGCTCTAAATACCAACAGAGAGGAAGGAGTCTTCACATCAAGTATCATTGCTATCCACTCTACATAGGGTAGATAGGGACAGGTAAGTTAGACACTGGCTACCTAAATGAGGGGGCGAAAAAGGCACGAAGGGACTGGCTTACAAGGTTTCAAGAGGGCATTTTGTTTAAGAGTGTGTGTGTGGGTGGGGGGGGGGTGGATAGAGTTCCCACTGAATGGTTTTCATCTTGTCTAGGTGGGGCTGGTTAAAAGAGATGGGAATAAGACTCTTATGATTCAACAGTGAGTAACTGTTATCATGACGAATTACAACTGTCACAATTGTAAAGGTAGAAGTTTGTAACAAAAACGGGGGAGTAGTTAATCCTGTGGTCCAGAAACAGAGAACACTAGGGCCATCAAGGTTGAAGAGCACTAGCGGAATGAGGGAACTTATATAGAGAAGCAGTGACACCAGAGATGGAGGCAGAGATGGGGACATGGAGAGAGGGAGTAGCTGAGGACTCTAAACTCATGGGAAGAGAGCGACTGAGAGCTGGCAGCCAGGAGGCAGGCTTGCAGAATGTGCCCTTTGGTGGTGTAAATTATTATATATGCCTGAGTGTTTTAAACAACAACAATAAAAAAGAGTTAAAGTGAATAGAGAGAAATACTGTTAGTTAACGGCACATGGAGGGGATTATAAATATAGTAATGAAACAAGGTGTATGATTTGTTGAATGTAAAACTTATGACTGCCCTGTAAACTTTCACTCAATTCACATTAAATAATAATATTAATAACTAAATTGGGCAACTGGTAAATTATCCTATTCTCTTTAATTTTATAAATGCCTGAAAATTTCTGTAAAAAAGTCTAAACAATTTAAGTAATCAAATTCACTATTTTTAATAAAGTATGAACAGTGATAAGTCAAATAATGAATAATTAAGAAGTCTCATATTACTTCACTATAAGTATTGTGCTAATTTCAACAAAATGTATCTATTCTGATTCACTGATAGTCTGAAAACTATAAACCACATTATGTTAAATTCAGTCAAGACAGAAAATTACTTACCTCCTTTAATTCTGGCCAGTCTATAAAGAGAATTTTAGCTGGGGGTCCAGAAATTAGCTTCACTCGAATGAAGTCAGAAAACTCACGCCAAGTAAAACACAGATCCTTATTTCCAGGAGGACCTGGAATAAATTTGATGCCTCTTACACTTATACTTTGTGTGTTTTCCTAAAGAGGAAAAGTACATTGAGAAAAGACAGGAGAATAATGGTCAGTTTCAGAAAAACAAAAATGCTATGCCATTAACCCATTTGCATTTAGATGTGTTTATCTCCGTGACATATAGCAAATAACTTGCCAATATGGGCATAAAACAATTTTCATATCCACAATAAGATAAATGGAATTTCTTTTATTTGTGTGTATGAGTGTGTTGGGGGGCGGGGAGGATCTAAAAGGTACCTGTTGTTGTTAAATGCCATGGAATCGGTTCCAACTCATAACAACCTTGTATGGGGTTTCCCAGGAGCAGCTGGTGAGTTTAAACAGCTGACCTTGTGGTTAGCAGCCCAGTGCTTATGCAACAGTGCCATACCAGAAGTCGAATAGATTCCAGCTACATCTTTTATCCTATCTTTTCTTAATTTCCCTCTTCCTTACACTGCCCCATAGCCTTAGCATTTGTTCTTTCGCTTTACTCCCAACACTCTTTCCCGAATTTCTACCTGGCTTTTCCTTAATTTTCTGTATGCCTGACACATTAATCAGAGGGGTTTTCCTTAATCATCCTACATAATGATATTCTATCCTCTTATCCACTTTATTTTCTTATCACTTATTTCTTATTCACTGCATGTATTACTGATTACAAGGTAACTCTGACACTGTTCAATCTCCAATATTAGAAATAACGTGTAGCACACCTCATATTACCATGAATCAATGAGAGTAACCTGTAATCTCTGCAAAATGACTGATTTCAGACTGGCCCAAGCAGTGCATACTCACATTCTGATAGTGAGTTTTAAGGATTTAATCATTTTAAACTTCTACTGAGTACAAATTTACTTAACCAGATTTTAAAAATCAGAGATAAAACTCCAAAATTTAATTTCTAAGACAACTGTGTATAGAACATTTTCTCTAAAAATACAGTGTTAAAACTTCCACTCAATTAATAATAAAATTATTTTTAAAGCAGTACTAAATAATCACAAATTAATTTCCCCTAAAGCCCCAAGAGCTCAGAGAAATTTTCAACATTTAGAAAACACATTAAATTGATAATTCATTATTTGAAATTTCAAAATATATACTCTATCCTAGAATTCCAAAATTAATAGTAGAACTACCAAAAACCTTCTTGAAAAAGTTACTTGTTTTTAAAGTCATATTGGAAATTGTTCTGGCCTTATTTCAAATCTTAAAAATGAAAGTTGTATATGCACTCACAAATTACAGATGAGTACAAATAGAGCTTAATGTAAAACTACGAAAATTAGCAAAAACAGTATCAGTAAAATGACAGCAGACCGGAAGAAAGTCAATTTGTGTGGGGGAGACATGAGTGACAATGCTTAAGCAGAATTCTGTAGTACACAAGGAAACTTAAAAAAATTCATAAAAAATTTAAATATAATGGAATGTTTTCATGAACTTTTTGAGAAGCCTTTTCGTACTTAGGAGATGGATTTCAAATTGTGTGCAGTGTAAATGGATGATAGAGCTGGCATCTAAGAAGTGGCATAAGACAAGCATAAAAATGAACCATTGGACTTGGTCAAGTGGAACAAGACGGAAAAACAAGATCAGAGTGACTTGTTAAAAAAAGACAAAGGATGTGAAAACAGAATGCATACAACTCTTTTCAAAGAGTTTTACCAAAGAAGGCAAAGGAAGTATGTGTAGGGTTTGGGAAAGTGTTGTTTTTTAAGATGAGAAGTATTCAGTGTGTTCATATGCTGATGCCAATAATCTAATAGAGAGAAAAACAGAAGAGGATACATTTTAAAAGCAATTAAATAAGAGACTGCCATGGGAGCCTGCACATAATATGGTAGGAGCAGACACTGTTCATGTATAATAAAAAAACACAGTTATTTCCTGGTCTAGATGTAGGGTGAAGTGAGCTACTAAAAGATAATCAAACATAATCAAACCTTCCTTATCAGGAATGTGGTTTTTGAAAATTAGAAAACAATAGCATAACAGATTAGTGGAGACAGAAAATCCAGTTTATAAGGTAAAAAAGGATAATTCTTATAACTATTCAGTTAAGTAAAAAGTGCAGTCTTAGCTCTAAAGAAGAGTTCTGGAAAACATTCCATGCTCTAAATGAATTCAACTTTCCTTAGTTCTCAGAGAATTATTCTTCTCACCCACTCTGATCTGGCAGGTTCCTTAGAGACACAACTCTAACATCTCCTTTTCTCTTAAAGCTATCTCTGATCTCTCCAACAGAGTATATCATCTTGTCTGTTAATTTTAAACTGAAAGAATTCTACCAGGATTATTTTCCAAGCTAATATGAATTTAACTGCCAAGTTACAGATTTTAATAATCAGTTTACTGTGAAATTTTATGCAAATAGCCACATGAAAAACTTCCTTTACATACATATTAAAATACTTACAGATGGAATAATTTGAAATATGAAATTTGCTTCAAAATGACATTAAAAGAGGGTAAGTAGTGGAGGTAAAGATGAAATAAAACTAGCCATGGTTTTATTTTATTTTATTCAATGATAGGTACAAATGAATTCTTTATCCTATTCTATCTACTTTTACATATCTTTGAAATTTCTTATTATAAAGTTTTTTTAATACCTTCCATTTTTGACTTTCCATGTTAACCATTAAGAGCTCTTAAAAGTCATTTTAGTTTTTCCCAAACTGTTCTACAAATAAAACAATGGCATAAACCAATTGCTGTGAAAAGTAACCATACCTGAAAAGCAGTTTTCAAATTTGAGCTATCAAGTCCAACCCCAGCAATTCCCAAAGCAGATAAAGAACTTTGTGAAAATGCTTGAATCTGATTTCCATACTGATCTGTCACTATTACAACTTAAAAAAAAGAAAGAGTTTTATTTTAAAGTGTTATCTTTTCAGTAAAATGAACTTAAAAGTTTATACTCTAACTCATTCTTAGTTCTAAGTAATTTAAAAAAATTAAATCTATTGTACACATTATATAATAAATTTTATAATAAAATGACTCAAGAATCTGTATTTAGATTTATATATTTAACATAACACAGATATTAATCAGATTTTACTCAGGAAATTTGAAGGAAATATTTTAGGATTTAGTAATGGTTTTGTTGCTAGTGGCCAGTGAGTCCATTTCAGTGCATGGTGACTCTTGTGTGTGCAGAGTAGAACTGCTCCATAAAGTTTTCAAGGCTGTGATCTTTTGTAATTCAACTGCAAGATTTGTCTTTCAGGACACATCTGGGGTGGATCTGTCAATTTTTCACTTAACTAGGTGTGCCACCCAAGGCCTTTTTGCAATATTCTAAATACAATACAAATAAAGGATACAAATTTATTTAACATTTTTAATAGTAACTATTCATATATGTTTTTAACAAACTATTTTGGACAAACTGATTATCAGGATAGGTAAAGATAGTCTTAACACTCCTATTTTTTCTGACACTGAATTTTAAACCAAAGCTTTTCTTACAGACTACGTAGGCCAACGTATCAATGTAAAGAAATATGAACATGTTTTAAGAAACAAAAGCAGGGCATACTAACCTACTTCTCCTTGAAGTTCTTGGCCCATCTGTACTGTTTTTCCTCCTTTTAGCTCACATTTTAGATGTTTAGGTTCATCAGGAAGTGGTCTGAAATTGGGTAACAAATTAAACAAATTTAAGTTACACACATAATTGTAGAAAAAATATTCTATTATGCTAAAGTGTAACACATAACATTTATAAAACAAATATATAATAATGCCCTTCCAAATACTTTTTCAATTTATAGAAAAGTGGGAAAAAGAATCTTTGCAGAGATAATAATAGAAAGTACTGAAAAAAATGTAAAAGGAGTCGAAGAATTCAGAGGACAAGGTATTAGATGGTGGTGGTGGTTACGTGCTGTGGAGCTGGTTCCAACTCATAGTGACCCTGTACAGGGTTTCTGAGGCTGTAATTCTCTACGGGAGCAGAAAGCCTCATCGTTCTCGTACAGAACAGATGGCAGTTTCAAACTGCTACCCTTGTGGTTCAGTTCGCAGCCCAATTTGTAACCACTACACTACTAGGTTTGCCATCTATTCACTTAAGTCTTCTAGATTTCTATCAGTTATGGTTGGTTAATTGGTTATGAGCTATGGAGTTGGTTCTAACTCACTGCGACCCTGTATAGACTTTCTGAGGCTGTAAATCTTTGTGAGAGCAGAAAGCCTCGTCTTTCTCCTGTGGAACCACTGATAGTTTGAACTGCTGACCTTGAGATTAGCATCCTGACTTGTAACCACTATGCTACCAGAGCGCCTTTATCAATCATAGAATAAGTCAAAAAATATTGCTACAAAATCTAGACCCCCCCCCCTTATGAAACAAACATATCAAAATGTGAAGCTATGGCTCCTCGGTGTATCTTCCAACCAGGTCTATATACTTCTGAAGAGCACATTTTCATCTCTAACTCTTCCCCAAAGAATTCTGTGCTCTTGGACTTATACAACATTATAATGGCACTTGGGGGCATCCTCTCAAAAAATTCACTGACATCAAGCAGATTCTTCTTAAAGGGTTTCTGGGCTATAAATTTTTCTAAAAGCAGAAAATCTCATCTTTCTCCTATAGAGCCAGCTGCTGGTGGGTTTGAACAGCCAACATTGCAGTTAACTGTCCAGTGCATATCCTACAACGCCTCCATAGGTACCCTTTGGAGACTAAAACAAGTGTATTACTGAGAAAACTTGTCCTTTAAAGAATGTTGAAGTTCTTCCAAATACTAGAAGGCCAATTAAGCCAAGGATTATAGTTATGATAGGAATTAATCACTATCTCCAGTGAAGCATCTAAAGTCAACCTACCAGATTCACATAAACTACAGTATTTTTTTTTTCATTAAAAACCACTTTTGCATGTTTACATGAAAGAAAACGATTTTTGTTGCCATGTGCTAAATTTTAAAATACCTCGAAATATAATAAGTCCACAAACCTTACTGTAAATGCACTTTCCAAAGACACATGATCATCTTGGAATGAAACCTGGCAATATCGCATATCTTTTACAGATGTTGGTACTTGTACATCAGGAAGCAGACCCTGGAGCAAGTGTTCTTTGTTAATATCAGGAGTCCAATTAACCTAGAAGAGAAATTACATGTTTAGGGAGAAGACAAAGCTTAGTCTGTCTAATGCCCTCCTAGTTACCTAACTGTAGACTGGTAAGCTAAACTATAACCCATCCTTCCTACTCCCAAGGAAAAAAAAGTCCTTTTGTGATCAGAATGATGGCTTTATATAATACTATGATAAACAGTATGATTTTCTTCGTCTTTCTCTTTTAATTCCCATATCTTCTAAAACAACAAAATAAATATTCCTAAATCATTCCTTTTTGGGGAATAACTTTTTTTTGTGAGTTGCGTGAAAGTTTACAGAGTAGAACGTAAGTTTTAACATCAGCTATTCATACATTTTGTTTAATTCCGCTGACTGCAAACCTCTTAATATAACATCACTTCCTCCTTGTGTTTCCTATATTCATTCCTACTTTTTCCATAACTCTTCTGCATTTTGTCCTTGGTAAATGCTGCCCTTTGTATCTAAAATGGTTGGTTATTATAAGATGTGTTATTGTTTACATCTCACAGACTAGACCTATTTTTTGACTGAAAATTGAGCCATGGGGGTGAGTTTAGTTCCAGAATTGAAGGGTGACTAAGGTCCACTGTCTCTGGGTTCCATGAGTTTCTATCCTACTTGTAAGCCTGGTCTTTTTTTGTTTTGAGATTTGTTTCACATTTTTAATTCTGCTGTAGCAGATTAACTCATTTCTTAAGTAGAGCTTTATGAAAGATGGTTACTGTGGCTATCATAGTTTAAAAATAACGTACAGATGGTATCATATAATCACTCTTGGGAAGGAGGGAAGGAATATTTCATTACTTTTTGGAAAGTATCTGATCTATAGTGGTGGTTGTGTGACACCAAGTAGGTTCCAACTCATACTGGCCCTGTATAGGGTTTCAGAGGCTATAAATCTTTACAGGAGCAGAAAGCCTGATCTTTCTTCTGCAGAAAAACTAGAACTGCTAACCTTGCAGTTAACAGCCCAACTTGTAATCCACTACACTACCAGGGCTCCTTTTTTTTTTTTAAATAAAGGCTTTAAAAAAAATCTTCGCCTCTCCAGACATGTCAGGGTCCAGCCTCGACGGGGAAGTGGGTTTCACGAAGTTGGGAGATCTGATAGGTGAAAGATATAGCACAGAGACAGAGACAATACATACACAAAGAAGAAGACACACAAGTATGATGCAAGCTGACAGGTAGGCTCATCTGCCGCCAACACTGCACACAAAACTAACTCTAGGTGGGTTGTCTGGAGAGGCGAGAGAGAAAGAAACACTCGGAGACCAGAGTGGATACAAGCTGACAGACAGATAGTCCTGCTGCCAAGAATGCAAGTAGAACTATCACTACCCCAGTCTTTTATTCTCTCTCTTTAAGGAAGAGATCTTTACAGAAGAAGAATGGGATTATTCAGATAAGACAATGCTTAATGATTCACAGAGACAATCTTTAAAATAAGTTAAGCCAGTAATCCTTTCTTGCTACAGTCCCAGGGAAGGTGAGAGACGAATCTCAACCTTTCCAAGAAGGTGAGGTTTCAAACATTTAGCTTTATTTGTTAAGCTGGTAATCTTTTCTTCCTTACTTCTGTAGCTCCAGGGAAGGTAAGAAACAGGTTTTGATCTTTCTAACGAAGGTGAGGTTTCGCCTCCACCATCTTTTTCTTCATTCTAGGTTCCATATCCATATGCTACAATGTTTACTATATCCTCAGGGGGAAGAAGAGCATCTGGATCAAACTGATTATACCCAAGGACGGTCTGAGGGGGCTGCCACCATTGTCCTTTAAGCCAATACTCCCAGAATTTACCATTCCACCTTATTTGCAAACCTTGAGTAGTTCTGCTCTAAAACCTTTTTTTCATAATCCCGATATACTTGTTCCTGTTCTCCTGAGTCATTTGAGGAAGCTTTACTGCCTCAACCCCAGAGGGGGTTTCGGTCCCATTGTTGTACACAGACATCAAGAGCTCATGCTTCAAGTTAATATCAAACATAATTGAATAGTTAGATAGGGAACAGTTCTGACATTCATCCCAGGTGGCTATAGCCTGTTCCTCAAAAAGATTTGTTCCCAGGATCCCACGCACTGCTAATCCCTTCAAGGCAGTGACATTTACAGTGGAGCCTTTAAGAGAGGCAAAGTGTACATCAAAAGAAACCATTTTCCCAGAAGCTACAATTACTGGAGTTAGAAACATAAAGAACAAGTACAGAATGAACACTACGAGACTAGAAGGTATTGTACAGAGGTAGCCATCCAGTGAGTACGCAAAAATCTATGAACCCGGGACTTCAGGAGGTCACTTTCTTGGCCCTCAGGGGCCAAGGCTTGCAATTCTGAGGAGGGCCCCGGAATTGGATTTTCATCCATCTTGTCACAGGGCCACAGCTTCTCAGTGCTTGCGTATGTTGTCCCCGACACCCTACTATTAAAGTCATGTACATTTAGATGAGAAAAAGTTGATGAGGCCCACCTTGCAGCTACTGATGAATGACAAAAAACTACTTTTCTAAGGCTATACTTTAAGACAGTGGTATATTTGGTCTTGTTCAAATGATCAGATCAGGGCTCTGCAATTAAACTTACTGCTTCACTGTTTGCCTTTCATTAAACAAAATGTTAAACATTGGAATTCTGCTCAAGTGCCAAAATTATTTCCCTATGTACAAGTTTGCTACATATGAACCACTAACATTTCAATTTATCTAAGGGAAAAAAGCAACTTATTTAGCTTAGAATTTTAAATAGCATTGCTGTTCTATCGTAAATTTTTTTCTTGGAGAAAAATTAAGTTCTACTTTATAAAACTTCTTATTCAGTCTTTCAAGAACAAAACAAACAAAAAAAAAACAATTATTAGAGATACTTACTTTAATTTTTTCTGCTAAAGCTGATGTTATGTTAATTTCTCTTTCTCCTTCATCATACATTTGAAAAATAAGATTATGCATAGTATCTCCTGCTATCCAATTAACTTCATCTTGATGTTTGATCTGGATTGCTTTTTGTCCTTCCACACTGAATATTTGCAGTCTTGCAACATGGCTACTGGGAAGTAACTTGATAGTTTTCTCCACAGCAGCTACATCTTTACAGCTCTAGAAAGAGGGAAAACACAACACACACTAAATGATATCTGTATTGAAAACATATTTTTTGGCTTTATTAGTAAACATTGGAGATTGTTGAAGAATTTTTAGTTTCCATCTTATGCAAGATCACCTAACAGACTGTTAAATCACCTTATAGGATGTTACAATCAAAGGTTTGGTCACTAAAAGGACATTGTACTATATTAATAATTCCATAGTTTATACCATAAGAGGTTATATATAATGATAGGCCACATATTTAAAACCAAATTTCAGAATTTATGAATTTAAAATGATCCCCTTTTCCTTATTTGTGAATTCTTTTGAAAGTTTTATAAACTTACAGACTCAGTAACTAGCATTTATCAAAATGAAAAAGACATCTAAAATTTCGCATAAAATTAAGAGAAAAACAGCTGCACAAAATACATTATTTAATGATATTAGGTTAATTAAGGTTAGTTCGGAGTTCTGGTGTGGGACTGAGGATCTGCACTGGACTGCTAACCACAAGGTTAGTGGTTCAAGCCAGCCGCTCCTTGAAAACCCTGTATAGAACTGACTCGATGGCAATAACAGCAAAGTTAGCTAACATGCATGCACTATAAATACTGATCTCATTATGTGCAGTACATGCATACCATAAGACACACAAAATTCAAAGTAAGCATAACACATAATGCACTGAAGTAAGTGGACAAAGTGGCATGTAGCCAGAGAAGGACTCTAGATAACATTGAAAGCTGAGCAGATACACATACTAGCATATTTATTACTTAATGGCACACAGACCAATTAAGAAGAGCTGGATCATGCTACATTCTAGGCATACAAAAAGATTACACCATTATGTCATTATCTGTAGTGCATGCATTCCATGTTGCTATTGTTGAGTGCTGCTGAGTCAGTTCCAACTCATAGCAATCCTATATTCAAGGAACGACTAGTGCGTTTGAATCACTGACCTTGTGAATAGTAGGTCCACTGCTTATTCTACAGCTCCACACCAGGAGTCCATGCAATCCATTGGGCACACAAATTCAAAATAAACATAACCTATAAATGTGACTTAACTTGCAACTTCTTCCTCATCTGCTTGCAACCATTCCTACCAAAGTCCATCCACATGACTGATGATATATTTTAAGACCCAACTTGAAAGACCAAACAAAAATTATCCCATGCTCTATGATAAGCACATCTTAATTTCTTGACTCCTTAAACTGGAATTAATGACTTCAGAATAAGATTTCTAGCTTTATACAGGATACGTCTTAGTCCTTGTCTCAAGTCAACTGGATTTTTTGCTTGTTGCTACTTTGGAGTATTTACATAATTCCTAACGTCTATTACTGCTGCCTCCAAGTCTATATTCCTCCCTGATCTGAAGACCTAAAATACTTAACCTTTTGCAAGATGTTGGTGCTGTTAAGTGACTATCGAGTCGGTTTCAACTCATAGCAACCCTGTATTGGGTTTCCAAGGAGTGTGTTATTAGTTTGAACCGCTGAAGCTTATGGTTAGCAGTGCAGTGCTTATCCTACAATGCCACACTAAGAGTGCAAGATACTACCCTAAAAATGTCGCTCCCATTATTATATAAAGGAAATATTTTTTGAATATTTGATTATCAAACATAGTCAGCTCCGAGAATTGGAATAGAGTCAAATCACTTCATTCTTATTAAAATAATAAAAGCCATTTTTTATCCTTGTTACTAATTGCTCAAATGTTAAGAATAGATAATTAATTAGTACAAGAACATAAATTTATTAGCTAACTAACTTATTCTACTGTATCAACTAATAAGAACTCAAATTTAATTATTGTACTTATTTGTTATCCCATTCAGCAACCGTGGGAACTCGAGTATTTATAAAGCCATCTCCCATGCTGGGCTCATCAGTAAATAGGATACACTTCCAATAAAAAGTAACTCTAATAAAAAGCACATTACATTAATAGCCTTTTTTGTGAAATTTTAAAAATATGTATTTATAAAACTTCATATACACTTACGTGTGTATGGATGTTTATAAATGGTAATATTTACCAAACTTTCTAATAAATAAATGTTAACTCCAAAAAATAAAAGTATAGGTAAAAGAGATGCTTTAATAATATATTCTAATTTTTTTTTTAAAAAAGATATTCTAATAAATAATACAATCTAAAAAATAAATATTAGGAACATATAAATCAATAATAGCTATGCTACTGCTGTTGCTAGGTGTAGTTAAGTCAGTTCCTGCTCATAGTAAACCTAGTATAACAAAACAAAACACTTCCTGGTCAAGTGTCATCCTCAAATCATTACTGTGTTGTTTCAGCTCAGTTACAGACACTGTGTCAATCTATCATTCTTGTTGAGAGTCTTCCTCTTTTTATTTATTTTTTACCACACACAATGTCCTTCTCCAGGGACTGGTCCCTCCTGATAACACATTCAAAGTACATGAAATGAAGTCTTGCCATCGTTGCTCTTAAGAAGAATATGACTGTACCTCTACCAAGACAGAGTTGATTATTCTGGCCCAAACCAAAGCCAAACCCACTGCCATCCATCAAGTTGATTCTGATTCACAGTGACCCTACAGTACAGAGTAGAACACTGTCTCTTTGGATAGTCCTACTGTAAATCTTTACAGAGGCAGAGAACCTCATTTTTCTGCCATGGAGTGGTTGGTAGGTTTGAACTGGATTAGCAACCAAATTCGTACCCCACCAAAGTTCTATCATTCTTTTGGCAGTCCATAGTAATTTCAGTATTCTTTGCCAACACCAGAATCTAAATGCATCAATTCTTCTCCAGCCTTTTTCACTGTCCAGCTTTGCCCATATATGAGGCAATGAAAAAAAAATTATGGCTTGGGTAAGGCATACTTTAGTTTTCAAAGTGACATCTTCATTTTTTAACACTTTAAAGAGGTCTTTTGCAGCAGATTGCTTGATATACAGTATGCCGTTTGATTTCTTAACTGCTGCTTTCATGGGTACTGACTGTAAATCCAAGTAAAGTTAAAATCCTTGACAACTTCAATCTTTTCTCTATTTTTCATGATGTTGCTTACAGTATAGCTGTGGTGATTTGGGTATTCTTTATATGGAAATGTAATCCATAACTGAAGACTTGTGGTCTTTGAACTTTATCAGTAAATGTTTCAATTTCTCTTTGCTTTCAATAAGCATATTCATGTCACAGGTTGTTAATGAGTCTTCCTCCACTTCTGACTCTTCTTCATATAGTCCAGCTTCTCAGATTATTTTCTCAGCAGAAAGACTGAATTAAGTATATGAAAGGATACAAACCTGATGTACATCTTTGCTGGTATTAAACAACAAAGTATCCCTGGTGTTATTTATGGACACCTGCCTTTTGATCTATAACACTATATAATTTTATGTGGCCTTCTTTTCTTCTCTTTGGCTAAAAAGCCCTCCAATACCTCATTTTAAAAGTCAAACAACTTACACAAAATACTTTATAAAGCTGTTGAAGAGTATTTGCATAAAAAGTGAATATAATTAATAAATAATGTTAATAACTTACAGGTATTTCAATTCTTGCTTTAAGCATTTGGTCTTTTTTAATATTCTGAACTTGAATTGCAGGTCCAGTTAAAATACTAGTTCCAGAACTACTGCAATCTACAACGTAGAGAGGAAGGTTTGAAGCACCTGAAAACTATTAGAAGAATAAAAGATAATTTAAGATCCCAGTCAACCATAATTAATTACTCAATAAATTTTTTTCAAAATTTCAGATAATTCATTGCAACTAGAAATGGGCAAGTTCTTAACATAACTTGAAAAAAATTCTAAGTTATTTTTGAATGAAAATTAAAATTTTCTACAACATTAAGTAAAATTTATCCACTTCAGAAGAAAAACCAACTCTTCTCTATTTATTTATCTGTTAGGGTATTTTTACCTTTATTTTAAATCTACCTCCATAACTTCCAATTCAGAAGAATATTACTACTATGATGTTCATAAATGAACTATTTCATCCAAAATAAGAGGGTTGGAGTCAGATAAAGAGAGGGGAGAAACTTTCATTAATAAATTTCATTAAGACACTGAGTGTAGTTGGCATCTTTATTGACAGGAATGGGTAAACACTATTGGCAACGAAATTTCTCATACACTTCTGCATAAATTATTACCTGTAAAAACCTAGAGACTATGTAAATCCTACAATAAATTAGTTAAAAGATATTGTCGTTTCTCTTTACTAACACAGCACTCCAAATACAATCTATATATTTTATATCATAATAAGCTTACCTTACAATGAACTATCAATTTTGGTTGTGCTGTTATATTGTCTGATTCATCTAAAACTTCAACCTGAAATGGGAAAGCTGTTCCATTTTCTATAACTAAAATTTCAGAATCAGGTTTCACTTTCAATCGATGAGGTGGACCTACAAGGAAATTACATAATTAAATACAGATTTGGGTTTCAAAGACTGAAATATAGGAACAACTCTATAATATTTAAAGTTTTAATATATATTATACATAACGCCAAAAGAAAGAATGTGAAAAAAAGCATTGTCCATGTTTCATCATTTCTATTTCCAAAATACATAGACTCCATAACACTTCCAAAGTTGTCTTACTTATACATAATAATTGATATTTAGGTTTAGTTTTATACTACATCATAATATATCATTTTAGAAAAGCCCTAATCACATATAATCTCAAAAGTATGCTGTCATGGATTAAACTGTATTCCCTCAAAATGTGTCAACTTGGCTTGGTCATGACTCCCAGTGTTGTACAATTGTCCTCATTTTGTGATATGATACAATTATCCTCCATTTTGTGATGTGTTTTAAACCCTAATTTTGCCTGTGGTTAATGAAGCCAGATTAGGTTATGTTTGCTATGTTAATAAGGCAGGATTAGGTGGGATGCTTACTGAGGTCACCAACTTAACTCAGGTCACAGCAAGACCAGGTCATGGAAGGGGAGTTTCCCTGGATCACCTTTCCCTTATAAGAGGTAAAAGGAAAGAGAAGTGAACCACCAAGAAAGAAAAGCTGGAAGCAGAGTACATCCTATGGATCTGGAGTCCCTGCACAGAGAACCTTCTAGATGCAGGGTAAAGACTGATGCCATATAGAAATCTCCAAGAAATCAGGAAACAGTAGCTGATGAGACAAAGACCTGTCCTCAGAGCTATCAGTCTTCCCCTAGTGCCTGTACCCTGAAACTAGAGTTCTAGCCACTTAAATGGTAAGAAAAATAAATTTCAATTTGTTAAAGCCATTCTGCTGTTATAGCAGCAGTAGATAACCAAGACAGAATCTGATACCAGAAGAGTGGGATACAGCTCTAACAGACAGCTAACAGTGCAGTCTTAAAATGTTTTAAGGTGCCTAATAGTAAAAATGGAAAGAGCTCTGGTAGCGTAGTGGTTATAAATTACACTGCGAACGTTCAGGTCAACAGTTCGGAACTACCAGCTGTTCCGCAGGAGAAAGATGAGTCTTTCTGCTCCCGTAAAGATTTATAGCCTCGGAAAGCCTTTACAGGGTCGCTATGAGTTGGAAATGACTCCACAGCATATAACTACCACCAATAACAAGAACAGAGTCCTGGTGAGGCGCTGTGGGTTCATGCGCCAGACGGCAAAACTGTAAGGTCAGCAGTTCAAGCTCACCAGCTGCTCCTTGTAAACCCTGTACAGGGTTGCTATGGGTCAGAATCGACTCAATGGCACTTAACAACAACAATAGTAAAAAAGAGCTCGATAGCACAGTGGTTACAAGTCGGGCTGCTAACCTCAAGGTCAGTAGTTTGAAACTACCAGCTGTTACGCATGAAAAAGATGTAAGCCTTCTGCTAGTGTAAAGATATACAGCCTCAGGAAACCTATGCAGGGTCTCTATGAGTCGGACCAACTCCATGGCACACCACCACCACCACCACCACCACCACCACCACCATTATTAAAAGCCTGGAGCCCTGGTGTGGTGCTGTGGGCTAATGCACTGGACTGCCAAGTTGCTCTGAACCGCAAGGCTGGTGTGGTGGTTCAAGCTCACCAGCTGCTCCTCAGAAACCCTATACAATAACAACAATAGTAAAAGTCTAGATTGTCTTGAAGAGACTATTCTGATAAGAGCCCAGAAAGAACTGACAGCCTTAGTAAAAGTCTAAACTGTTTTCAAGAATATACATGGCACCAGCAACAGAATGCTGCTAGAAATGTGGATGTCAAATGTGTTTCTAATCAGGCTTTAAAAGAAAACAGTGTGCTCACTTTGGCAGCATATATACTAAAATTGGAATGACACAGAGAAGATTAGCACGACCCTTGAGCAAAGGTGGCATGCAAACTTGTGAAGCATTCCACATTTTTAATTATCACTCGGTTCACAATAAAAACTTAAAAAGAAAATAGTGAACATGTGATTGGACAACGGAGGAAGGGTGATGCATTTTATCCAGTGGCAAAGAACTTATTTAACTTCTGTTCAAATGTTTCATGGAAGGTAGAACTTTTAAGTGATGAACATACATACCTGACTGAGGAAATTGCTAAGAAAGATCTTAAAGGGGCTGTGTGGTTTCTTCTTTCCAATATAGTAAAATGTGAGAGGAAAGTTATGGACTTTAAAAGGAATTGTGCAAAATGAAAATAAACTTAGATGGACTAGAAGAATGAGGAGGTTCAGTGTCAAGGGAGCAGAGTTGCCATTGTGGTGGACAAAGTTGAAGCTTTGGGCCAGGAGGATCCAGATAGCATAGCCAACATGCACAGTCTAGAGGGCAGGGCCACTACCTAGAGGATCTCAGAGAACAGAAGATGATTTTCAAGCCTTGAGAGTTAATGCAAATTGTTCTGCTGGGTTCTGGATTTGCCAGTAACTATCATCACTTCAATTTTCCCCATTTGTAATAGAAATGTCTACCTTGTGCCTAATCCACCATTGTTCCTTGGAAATATATAATTTGTAGTCTATATTTCACAGGTTTACAGAAGAATTTTGACCCAGGATGGAAAAAGTCTTAGACATATTTGATTGAGATGATTCAGAAGATGAGATGTAGGACTTAAGAGTCAATTTAAGACTTTTGGGATGATACGACAAGGTGACTGTGTTTTCAATGTGGCATGATTTTAGGGGGCAAAGGGTAAAATGTCATGGGTTGAACTGTGATAACTGGGTGCTGCCAAATCTGTTCTGACTTACAGTTGAGCCTGTATAGACTTTCTGAGGCTGTAAATCTTTGTTGTTGTTGTTGTTGTTAGGTGCCATTTAGTCGGTACCAATTCATAGCGACCTTATGCACAGCAGAATGAAACACTGCCTGATCCTGGGCCAACCTCACTACTGTTGCCATGCTTGAGTCCATCGATGTTTCCACATGGCTAATCCATCTCGTTTTCTCTGACTCTCCACCTTACCAAACATGATATCCTTCTCCAGCGACTGGTCCTTCCTGACAATATGTCCAAAGCATGAGATAATAAGTTTGGCCATCCTGGCCTCCAAGGAGCACTCTAGCTGCACTTCTTCCAAAATAGATCCATTGGTTCTTTTGGCAGCCCATGACACTTTCAATATTCTCCTCCAACACCAAATTCAAAAGCATCAAATTCTTCTACAGTTTTCTTTATTCACTGTCCAGCTTTCGCATCCATAGGAAGTTATTGAAAATACCAAGGCTTGGGTCAGGCGCACCTTAGTCCTCAAGCTAACATCTTGGCTCTTCAGCAGATTTACCTAATGCAATACGTCGTTTTGATTTCTTGACTGCTGCTTCTGTGAGTGTTGACAGTTGATCAAATAAGAATGAAGTCCTCGACAACTTCAATCTTTTCTCCATTGATAAGAATGTTGTTTATTGGTCCCGTGGTGCGGATTTTTGTTTTCTTGACGTTGAGATGCAATCCATACCAAAGGCTGTGCTTTTTTATCCTTATCAGTAGTTTTAAGTCCTCTTCATTTTCAGGAAGTAAGGTTGTATCATCTGCATATCACAGGTTGCTAATGAGTCTTCCTCCAATTCTGATGCCACATTTTTCTTCATAGAACCCAGCTTCTCGGATTAGTTGCTCAGCATGCAGGTTGAATAAGTATGAGGAAAGAATACAACATTGTCGCACACCTTTCTTAATTTTAAAACATTCAGTGTTCCCATGTTCTGTTCGAACAACTGCCTCTTGGCCCAGGTACAGATTCCTCATGAGCACAACTAAGTGTTCCAGAATACTCATACTTTGCAATGTTGTCCATAGCTTGTCATTATCCACACAATTGAAAGCCTTTGCATAGTCAATAAAGCACAGGTAAACATCTTTCTGATATTCTCTTTCAGCCAAGAAGCATCAGACATCAGCAATGATATCCCTCGTTCCACGGCCTCTTCTGAATCTGGCTTGAACCTCTGGAAGTTCTCTGTCAATCAATGTATGCTTGTAGCCATTTCTGTATTACCTTTAGCAAAACTTCACTCACATGGGATATAAAAGAGATTGTCCCATGATTTCTGCATTCCATTGGGTCACATTTTGGAATGGGCACAAATACAGATCTCTTCCAATCAGTCGGGCAAATAGTTGTCTTCCAAATTTCTTGGCAGAGATGAGTGAGTGCCTCCTGTGCCGCCTCACTTTCTTGAAAGATTTCAAGATGTATTCCATCAACTCCTGGTGCCTTGTTCTTTGCCAATTCCTTCAATGCATCCTGGACTTCCTCCTTCAATATCACTGGCTCTTGATCATGTGCTACCTCTTGAAATGGTAGCACATTAACTATTTCCTTTTGGTACAGTGACTCTGTGTATTCCTTCCATCTTCTCTTGATGCTTTGTGCATCATTCAATAATTTGCTCAGAGAATCTTTCAATAATGAATGTCGAGGCTTGAATTTTTTCTTTAGTTCCACCAGCTTGAGAAATGCTGAGCGTGTTCTTCCTTTCTGGTTTTCTGATTCCAGATCTTTGCACATTTTGTTGTAATATTTGGCTTTATCTTCTCTAGCTATCTGTTCAGTTCTTGTACTTCCTCCTCCTTTCTTCCATTTGACCTTTTCTTTCTTTCTTGTCTTCTTAATGACTTCTTGCTTTCTTTATGTATGATGTTCTTGATGCCTTCCCACAACTCCTCTGGTCTTCGGGCTTTAGTGTTTAATGTATCATATCTGTTCTTCAATGATCTCGAAATTCAGGTGGGATACATTCAAGGTCTTATTTTAGCTCTTGTGGACTTGTTTTCATTTTCTTCAGTTTCAGTTTGATTTGCATATCAGTAATTGATGGTCTGTTCCAGTCTGCCTCTGGCCTTGTTTTCACTGATGATATGGAGCTTTTCCATCTTCTCTTTCCGCAGATGTAGTCAATTTGATTTCTATGTATTCCATCTGGTGAGGTCCACATGTATAGTCGTCTGTTAGGCTGTCTAAAGAAGGTATTTGAAATGAACAAATCACTGATTTTACAGAATTCCATCATGTGTTCTCCAGCATCATTTCAATCACCAAGTCCATACTTTCCAACTACTGAACCTTCCTCTTTGCTCTCAACCTTTGCATTCCAAACATCAGTAATGATCAATACATCTTGATTGCATGTTTGATCAATTTCAGATTGAAGAAGTTGGTAGAATTCTTCTATTTCATCCTCACTGGCTTTAGTGGTTGGTGCATAAATTGGAATAATAGTGGTATTAACTGGGTTTCCCTGTAGGTGCATGGATATTATCCTATCACAGACAGCATTGTACCTCATGACTGATCTGGATATGTTCTTTTTGACGATGAATGCAACACCATGCATTTTCAATTTGTCATTCCCTGCATAGTAAACCATGTGGTTATCAGATTCAAAATGGCCAGTACCAATCCATTTCAGCTCACTAATACCTAAGATATCGATGTTTATGCATTCCATTTCATTTTTGACAACTTCCAATTTTCCCAGATTCATACTTCATACATTCCATGTTCCAATTTTCAATGGATGTTTACAGCTGTTTCTCTTCATTTTGAGTTGTGCCTCATCAGCAAATGAAGGTCCTGCAGGCTCTTCTCCCATGAGCTTTACTCCATTCGCATCATCACGGTCAACTCTACTTTGAGAAGGAAGTTCTTCCCCAGTTGCATTTTGAGTGCCTTCCAGACTGAGGGGCTCATTTTTCAGCACTATATCTGACAGTGTTTCTCTGCTATTCATAAGGTTTTCAGTGACTAAATATTTGGAAGTAGTTTGTCATTCCTTCTTCCTAGTCTGTCTTTGTCTGGAAGCTCATCTGAAATCTATCCACCATGGGCGATCCTGCTGGTATTTAGAAAACTGGTGGCATAGCTTTCAGAATCACAGCAACTCACAAGCCACCACAGTACGACAAACTCACAGATGAGTGTAAATCTTTAGGAGAGCAGAAAGCCTCATCTTTCTCCAGGCTAGTGGGATCAAACCACTGATCTTGTGGTTGGTAGTACAATGTTCCATGGTTTGAACTATGTCCCCAAAACATGTCAACTTGTCTAGACCATGATCTCCAGTATTGTATAATTGTCCTATTTCTGTAATCTAATGTAATTATCCTCCAATTTGTGATGTTTTGTAAATCTTAACCTCTGCCTATGGTAAATAATACAGAATTAGGTTATGTTTGCAATGCTAGTGTAAGGCAGGATTAGGATGGGATGCTTACTTGTCACCAGTCTTACTCATATCACAGAACTGATCAGATGTAAGGGGAGTTCACCTGGGGTGTGGCTTCTATCACCTTTCATCTCACAAGAGATAAAAGGAAAGAGAAGGAACCAGAGAAGGAAGGGCCTCACTCAGTACCACCAAGAAAGAAGAGTCAGGAGCACAACTCATCCTTTGCATCAGGTATCCCTGGGCTGAAAACTCCTAGACCAAAGGGGAAAAATTGATGCCTGCCACATGAAGATCCTTCAAGGAACCCAGAAGCAGAAACAGAAGAGACAAGGTTTTCCCCCTCAGCCGAGATAGAAAGACAGACTTCCCCTAAATGTGGACTTCTAGCTTCCTAAAACTGCAATGGAACCAATTTCTATTTGTTATAGCCTTCCACTTGTGGCAGTGACGTTACAGCAGAACTGGAGAACTATAACAGGTACTGAGGAGAAAAGCATTTAAAAAGAAAGTAAAGTTTATTAAACTACTTTTTAAATTTAGTTACCTTCAACTGTATAGAGTGACTAACTTCTTGGGCACATAACTATACAACTTTTTTAGAAGAGAGGATTTAAAATACCAGTGCATGTAATGACATATCCAGATAATTCATTCTTTAGATTGTTCACTACTTTAATGTCATAAGCAAGTCAAGGCCCAAAATTCTAGTAAGATTTAATAAGAGAGAGCTTACAATTCTGAAGTTAACTTACCTGAATTATACCATGAACAATGTTATCTAAAACTCAAATTTATGCTAAATTCTGATAACACAAGCAAGCAAAGAATAGTCTGGAAATACTTATTTCACTTTATAATAATGTCATTAGTTTTTATGTATTATTTACATATGTAAGGAGCTCTGCTAAATTTTAATTAAGAACTAAGCTCATATAATTCTCTCAATTATCTTTGTGAAAAACAAGCTATTATTATCCTCATTTTCAGTAGAGGAAACTAGAATCCATAAAGATTAAGTATCTCATCCAGGTCACATGGTCAGTAAGTGGTTGCATCAAATTCAAATCCTGGTTTGTACTTTGAAATTACTTGGCTTTTATCACTATACAACACAACTTTCTATTTGCCATTTCACTTTAAAATTTCAAAAGCATGTCAGAACTATCTGGCTACTAAGAAATTTACCATTCAAAACCATACTTTTAGGTGATACCCAAAATAAAAACAGAATTAAGTGCTTATCCATCCCTAGCAATTAATTCTCATAGTTCTACCAATGTGCCAATTCGCACTTTTTTATCAATTCATGTTTCAGGGAAACCAGAAACTACCAAATCTCAAAACATGTTTTACATGTACAGGCAATACTCACTTTGATAATACTGTGTAAATAAACAAAAACTGCTATGTACTGTTTACTCAATTCAGTTACTACGGAGCTGTGCAAAGGTGAGGACTGCCTCTATTAACTCTTTTAGCTCTCCTAACAACCCCTACGAAAGCAGAAATTACCTAATTTTACACAAGTTCATTGATGTCATAGCTTAGATTTAAATATCCTATCGAACTTTAAATACAGTTTCATTTAAATATTGATATTGGTTTATAAATCATCAAAATCATTTAATATAAATAGAATTAGAAATGCTTCTTCTTAAGCTATCTAATAATTGTACCAATATAAAGGAAAGTCAGACCCAGTTTTATTAAAAACCTAATAAGGCTATCCATCACGTGTCTGTCGGTTTGTCATACTGTGGTGGCCTGTGTGTTGCTGTGATTCCGGAAGCTATGCCGCAGGTATTTTAAATACCAGCAAGGTCACCCATGGTGGAAAGGTTTTAGCTGAGCTTTCAGATGAACAGACTAAGAAGAAGGAGAGATTGACTACTTCTGAATATTTAAGTCACTGAAAACCTTATGAGTAACAGAGGAAAACTACCAGCACCAGAATACTGAATAATGAAACATGATGAAGAACATCAGAATAATGTCAGATATAGTGCCTGAAAGATAAGCCCCTCAGGTTTGAAGGCACTCAAAATACCAGCGGGGAAGAGCTGCCTCCTCAAAGTAGAGTTGACCATGATGGTGCCAACAGAGTAAAGCCTTTGGGCCCTTCATTTGCTGAAGGGGTACAACTCAAAACAGCTGTAAACATCTATTTATAATTAAAACATGGAATGTATGAAATATGAATGTAGGAAAACTGGAAACTGTCAAAAATGAGATGGAACACATAAGCATCGACATCTTAGGAATTAGGGAGCCAAAATGAACTGGCATTGGCCATTGTGAATTTGACAATCACATGTCTTACATGCCAGGAATGTCAAATTGAGAAGAATGACATCACATTCCGCATCAAAAAGAAAATAGCATGATCTGTGTAAAGTACAATGTTATATGTGATAAGATAATAACCATACGCTTACAAGGAAGATAAGCTAATACCACTATTATTTAAATTTATATACACCACACGCTAAAGCAAGTAATGATGAAATTGAATAATTCTACCAACTTCTTCAGTTTGAAATTGCTCAAACATGCAATCAAGATGTACTGGCAATTACCAGCAATTGGAATGCAAAGATTGGAAACAAAGAGGAACGATCAGTAGTTGGAAAATATGGCATGATAGAATTTTTCAAGACCAATGACTTTTCCATTGCAAATACCATTTTTAAACAATATAAAAGACAACTACACTTATGGACCTCACCAGCTGGAACACAAAGAAATCAAATTAAACATCTGTGGAAAGAGATGGTGGAAAAGCTCCATATCATCAGCCAAAACAAGGCCAAGGGCAGACTGTGGAACTTGCATATCCATTACTCATATGCAAGTTCAGGCTAAAGCTGAAGAAAATTAAAACAAGTCCACAAGAGCCAAAATATGACTTTGAACATATTGTACCTGAATTTAGAGATCACATCAAGAAGAGATTTGATACATTAGCCATTAAAGACTGAAGACCAGAGGAGTTATGGGATGGCATCAACAGCACCATACAGGAAGAAAGTTAAAGGAAATTAAGACAAAAAAGAAGGAAGACAGCAAAATGGATATCAGAAGAAACTCTGAAATTTGCTCTCAGCTTAGAGACACTAAAGTAAATTGAAGAAAGGAGGTGAAAAAAGATAATAAAAAGGTAAAGAGAAAATTTCAAAAGGCAGCTCAATAAGATAAAGTCAAATACTACAACAAAATGTGCAAAGACCTGAATTTAAAAAACTAAAAGGGAAGAACACACTCAGCATTTCTCAAGCTGAGGGAACTGAAGAAAAAATTCAAGCCTCAAATTTCAATACTGAAGGATTCTATGGGCAGAATAAAAGGATCTCTGGTAGCATAATGATTACAAGACAGATGGCTTATCTCAAGTAGTTTGAAACTACTGGCAGTTCCACAGGAGGAAGATGAGGCTCTCTGCTCCCATTAAGGTTTACAGCCTCAGAAACCCTATACAGGGTCACTATGAGTCAGAACCGACTCCATGGCACATAACCATCACTGCGACCATAGGCAAAATACTGAACGAACACATCAAAAGAAGATGGAAGAAATACACATAGTCACTATACCAGAAAGAGATGGTCTATTATGTTCAACCATCTGAAGACGTTTGAACATATGATGAAGAGCCAGTGATACTGAAGGACAAAGTCCACAGTGCACTGAAGACATTGACAAAGAACCAGACACCAGGTACTGATGGAATACAAACAGATTTTTCAAAAGACTGATGCAGCACTGAGGCACTCAAGTCATCTATGCCAGGAAATTTTTAAGACAACTACCTGGCCAACTAACTGAAAAGATCAATATTCGTACCCATTCCAAAGGGAATGTAGAAATCATCGGACAATATCATTACTATCCCATGCAGGCAAAATTTTGCTAAAAATAATGCTAGAGACTGCATTATGGTGAATGAATATTATAGAACACTTAATTGAGCTCATGAGGAACCTGTACATGGGCCAAGAGGCAGTTGTTCAAAAAGAGCAAGGGAACACTGAATAGTTTAAAATTAGGAAAGGTGTATTCTAGGGTTGTATTCTTTCACCACACTTATTCAATTTGTAATGATGAGCAAATAATCCAAGAAGCTGACTTATATACAGGAAAGTATAGCAGCAGGATTGGAGGAAGACATATTAACAACCGGTGATATAAAGATGATACAACCTTACTTGCTGAAAGTGAAGAGTACTGATGAAGACCAAAGACCACATTCTTTGGTATGGATTGAAACTCAGTGTAAGGAAAACAAAAATCCTCAAGACTGGTCTAATAAATAATATCCTTATACATGGAGAAAAAAATGAAGTTGTCAAAGACTTCATTTTGTTTGGATCAACCATCAACACTCATGGAAACAGCAGTCAAGAAATGAAACAACCTATTGCTATGGGCAAATTTGTGGCACAACACCTCTTTAAAGTGTTGAAAAGCAAAGATAGCAACAATTGTGACATTGGCGAAGGACCAGGTAGTGTTTCATTTTGCTGTGCACAGGGTCACTATAAATTTATACCAATTTGATGGCACCTAATAAAAATATCCCTAAAGAAGCATATCCCTAAGAGAAGTTCTCCAATAGCATTTTCGGTTTCAAATTTTTCTTTTCATTTAATTGCTCATTTTTCTTAGTGCTATGTTTGACTTTGAAATATATTTTCAACATTTACATGTACAGCAAAACCAAATCCACTGATATTAAGTTCTCACTCATACTGACCTAAACCAAACCAAAAATTCCCAGTGTCATTATATTTCAGCACAAGAGTATTATTTTTAAAGTTTTAATAATATTTGTGCAAATAGCATTACCAGGTAGTAATCTAATTTTCAAGATCTGTGAGTCTTCTTTTAAACTTGGAAGATTAACCTTCAGATTAAAACTCTGTTGAAAAGAAATTAAAAAAAAAAAATTAAAACTCAACTCCTAAATCCTTAAGTAGTTTATCATCTCAACTATTATCCTTATGTTATTTTCATGCCATTACAGAAAGCTCCTTATATTGCTTCTTTAGAAACAAGTCTCTTCAAACTCAAAAAGTATAACCTGTGAACAATGATCAGAATCAGAAAATTCATTATATAAAACGAAAAAAAATTAAAAAACAAAAACATACAAATATATTAGCATAAAAACTGGTAAACTAAATTTAATTTAGTTAATTGTACTATACCACTATTAATTTCCTAATTTGGGTAAGTGCCTAATGGTTATATAAGATATTAACAGAAGAAGCTGAGTGAAGAGCACAAAAACCTGGAAACCTTCTTGTAAATATATCTTACTAAAGTCAAATCCATGAATTTCAAGCTCTTTTTCTAGAAAATTTGAATTCAGCAAGATGTACAGAAATCAAACTTTATTCTGATGCAGCTGTACAAAGCAGGGTACAGTACTTTGAAATCCCTATTCTACTTTTAAAATTATACTGATGTTTAAATGCTTAATATATATTGAAGGAAATGATATGGTGATTTTTTAAAAGTACCATATTACTTAAATTATTAATAGTCAGTGTTCCCTTTAGTCATATACAACTCTACTACACAGGTATCGCCATGCTGACCCAACTCATGGTGACTTCATATTTGTTAGGGTGTAACTTTGCTCCATAGAGTTTCAAAGGCTGATTCTTTTTGGAAGTAGAATATCAGGGCCTCTGAGGGGTCTCTGGACTAATTCAAACTGAAAACCATTTAGTTAACAGACAAGTGCATTAATTGTTTGCACCAATCAGGGATTCCATATAAATCCACTTTTATATACCTTACTGAAAAGTCATCTCTTGTACCTAGTTGAAAATTTATTTTGCTAGAATTTACAACTTGAACTTTTCTAATGTTTTCTCTCTTCAAACAATTTCCTTTGTATAGAGAAACGTCAAACAAAATATGTTTAATGAAGTACACTAAAATTTCTCAGTTTTTGTCCCCACCACTACCATCCCCGAAAAACAAAAACAAAAACCAGATGAAAAGACTGAAGAGAGAAAGAAACAACATAGTTATTGGATTCCCGTGCTGAAGATATTGCTTCAAATGTGAAACAAATGTAATCAACATGAAGATATTTTAGATATATTTAATTCATAAGTGTTTAACAAAGAACAGTAATGAACTGTGCCAATTATTTTAACAAATACAATGGCATGCTTTATTGTGCTTTGCAAGCACTGCAGTTATACAAATTGAAGGTTTTGACAACTCTTTTGTAGAGAAAGTCTATGACTGCCATTTTTTCAACTGCATGTGATCATTAATATATGATGTCTCTGTGTCACATTTGGCAATTCTCAGAATATTTAAACCTTTCTCATTACAAATCTAATGGATTACAATATAGTGTGTAAACATAACTTTCATACACACTGGAATGGTCTGGAACTGAATTTATGTCTCTGAAGTATGCCTGTAACTGATTAAGTCAGGTGACATAATACCGATTACATTCAAGAACTGAACATTACTGGGATCTTGTGACAAAATCTGTTATCTAATTTTGAATCTCCAAATCAATTTTTGTCATATAAGAAACATATACAATTATTACAATATTTATGTATAGTACTTACCTTGCCTTGACAAGAGTTTACAGGACCTTTAGCTGTAACACCACGAATTACACAATTTGGTCCTTTTGTTATTTCTTCATAATGCAAAGATAAGCCACTGGGTATGGGAAAAAAAAAATTTAACTTTCCCTCAACTCTTTTCTCATACCATTAACATGTTCAATTCATTTTTCTAACAAAATAATACTTTCAAATAAGGAAAAACTGAAAAAAGAAAATTCCATGAATTTATCTTATAAAGACAAGAGTAGACTCAAAAAGTATTGATAAATGACACTAAAGAACTAAACACTGAAAATGATGTAACAAATAAAATATTAAAATTGAAACTTCTTGTGCTGTCAAGAGCTGGTTCTGATTCATAAGGATGCTGGACAGGGTTTCTAAAAAGCGGTTAGTGCCTCCACAAGAAATCTCGTTCACTGGGTACGCTGTAGCCCCATTTTAGGTATTCTAATCAGTTATAGGCAGAAGATGGACTTACAAGCCTTCTAGTGTGGTGTTTCTGGCTATTCTTTTCTCTCCCTCTCCAATGTCTACACTATATTATAATGCAAGGGAAACCAAGATTAAAACAAACAAACAAAACAGTCAAGCATCTTAACATGATTCCCCCCCCCATTCCAACCATGACTCAATCTTTGTATCTCAGAGCCCTGCAGTTCCAAGGCTGTGTATATATCATCCTTTATCTCTGTCCCATTTAGCCCTTTCGAACATGCCCATTGTTCTCCCATCTGCCCCATGTCTCCACTTCCCTCTCCCTCCCTGTATATTGCCC
>NW_006408621.1:4491005-4494111 GCF_000296735.1 Chrysochloris asiatica
CAGGAGCATGGTACATTCTTCCATTTTTGTAAGTCTCTTTTGGTTTCTTGCAGTAGTGTTTTGTAGTTTTCTTTGTATAAGTCCTTTGTTTCTCTGCTTACATTTATTCCAAGATATTTCATCCTTTGGGTGGCAACTGCAAATGGTATTGCTTTCCTACTGTCCTTTTCAACTTTGGGCAGGAAGCTTGCTTGTAGAGTGGGGTGCCTGCAGACACTTAAATTGGGAATCCAGGTTTGCTGACCCACAAAGCTAAGCTGAGAGCCTTTGGGCTGACAGTTACAGCAGAGGGGTATGCCTTCTGAGTATTTTTCAGTAGCTCTAAAAAAGAACTTTGTGCCCAGACAGAGAAAGGTCTATCTGTAGGTCTGGCTAAGGAGCTGTTCTGACTGGAAGATTTCTGTTCTGAACTGTAACCTGCAACTTTTCAAATAAGCAGTTCTGGTGTGGTGCTGTAGCTGAGTGCACTGGATTGCAAAGTCACTTTGAACCACAAGATTGGAGGTTCAAGGTCACCAGCTGCTCCTTGGAAACTATACAGCATCACTATGGGTCAGAACTGACTTGACTGCACTTAGCAACAACAACTTCCCTAATAAACGCCTTAGCTTTTAGTATTATCTGTGAGTTCTATACAATGAAACAGATCATCTAACAAAGCAGAAAAATTGTGCGGTGGAAGGGCTGGTGTCAGAACTGGTTATAGAACTGGAATGTGGTGCTAAGTCTGACCTCATAACAATCAATCTTGGGCTGTACATGCTGATATTGATTCTCATTCTCCATTATGAAGTTAGAAGAGGAGGTGTGATGCCTCAATGCTATTTTTCACATTATCTACAAGGTGATTCCCTCTCTCCCTGCTCCCACCCCTAGAACAATCAAAGAGTGTTTCTTCCCGTGTATACATCTAATGACTGTTTGTTAAAAAAAAAAAAAGCATACTGCTATCAACTTGATACTGACTTATAAACAGAGTAGAACTGTCTGATAGGGCAGTAATCTTTATGAAAACAGACTGCTACACCTTTCTCCAGTGGAATGGCTGGTATATTTTAACTGCTGAATTTTTAGTTAGCAACAGAGTGCTTTCAGCACTGTGCCAGCAGGAACCCTTTTATAAAAATAAGACCATAAAATAGGGGGGCTTCAAAAGGCTCATGGGAAAATTCTATTATCTTTCAATTCCATTTGTCCATGAACTTTTGAAGCACCCCTGTGCTTGCCCTTTTGTGATTGACTTATTTCACTAAGAGCAATGTCACCTAAATTAATCCATGTCATAAGATGTTTCACATACTCCACATTATTCTTTACACTTACAGAATATTCCAATGTATGTATGTAATACAATTAGTTTATCCACTCATCCATTGATGGGCATTTTAGCACTGTCCATATTTTTATGATTGTGAATAATGCTGTAATTAGCATACGTGTGCATATGTCTACTCATGTCACTACTTGTATATCTCGGGGATATATTCCTAGGATTGGGATTTCTGGATCATAGCTCTAGGTTTTTGAGGAAGCATCATACAATTTCCCATAATGATTGTTATCATTTTACAATCCGAAACCCCAGCAGTGTAAGAACAGTTCCAATCTTTCCAAACCCTTGCCAGCATTTGTAGTTTTCAGCAATTAGGCCAGGTATAAGGATATTCTCAGATTTTGCCACAGTCTCCTAAGAACAACAACAACCTAAGCTATAAAAGTGCAATGTTTCTCAAATTAATGACATGACTATGACCAAATTCTCCAAAAATACTTAATTTTACAGAGAAGAAATTTAAGCTGAGACCCTTGTATAATGGATAGGATTTTCATCAAGGGAGAGATATAGGTAACAGGATACTAAGAAAGAACCAGAGTATTTTCTAAGAAGTAATAGAAATGTCCTAATTTGGGTATCAAGTAAAAGGTTAAGAAAAACCTTCAAAAAGTTACTTTTTGGAATAAAATTGATATATTTTATGAACTACTGATACATGCAAGAAGTTGGGTGAATCTGAAAGGCATAACACAGAGTGAAAAAAGGCAGTCTAAAAAGATTATATACTATATGTGGCTCCACGTGTAAGTCACTGTCCAAATAACTAGGTAAAACAATTGAGAACAAATCTGCCTGCCAGGAATAAATAGTTGTGGGATAATGTAACTACAGAGAAGTATCATGATGAAGCTTTGATAACGTTTGATAAGGTTTCTTAGAGTTACAATTCTCAGAATTACATAAGAAAAAACTTTAACTGCAAGTTAAATAAAAGAAACATAATAAATGTTTAGCATATAGGATACCCTAAGGTGGTTGTCAGGCAACAATCAAGATGGTGGACCGGGTAGACGTGCAGTGAGGAGCTCTGTCACCAACAACACAAAACACAGGGCCAAGCAGGCTCAGGGGATGGTGCTAGAACTCTGAACCACATAAAAAGGAATATTTAGAAGATTGGAGGGATTACAGCTAGGGGAATTTGTGGCAGAATCAAGAAATCCAATGCTTTCTAATTCAAGAAGCTCAGCTATTCCTGAACCCGCCATTTTGGGAGAGACCAAGTGGGGGAAGGATCAGAACAGCCACAAACACCTAACAGAACCACGGTAATACAGGTGTGGACATTCTTTTTGGTATCTGTTCATTGGTCTCTTGCTATCTGCGCACCTCCATTCTGGGGACTCAAGGGGATTCCTGAGAGACTGGATACCCCACCCCTAGAGGGTTCTACTACGCATGAGCACATAGCTCCTCGAAATTTAAAGTGACGGTTTCCACTTAAAACCAAACGGCCACCATTCATCTGTCAGTTTGTGGTAATGTGGTAGCTTGTGAGTTGCTATGATTCTGAAAGCTATGCCACCGGTATTTTAAATAACCAGCAGGATCACCCATGATGGACAGGTTTCAGATGAGCTTCCAGACAAAGACAGACTAGGAAAAAGGAGTGACGAACTATTTCCGAATATTTAGTCACTGAAAACCTTATGAATAGCAGAGAAACACTGTCAGATATAGTGCCAGAAAATGAGCCCCTCAGGTTGGAAGGAACTCAAAATGTGACTGGGGAAGAACTACCTTCTCAAAGCAGAGTTGACTGTGATGATG
>NW_006408621.1:4496589-4498214 GCF_000296735.1 Chrysochloris asiatica
TGTGTGTTTTTTAAAAAAAAGCTAAAGTGGATAAAGAGAAATACTTTTAACTGATGGTATATGGAGGGGATTATAATCAATGTAATGAAACAAGTTATATTAATTGTTGAATGTGAAACTGATGTTGTGCCCTGTAAACTTTCACTCAATCCACATGGAAGCCCAGTTAATACCACTATTATTCAAATATATGCACCAACCACTAAAGCCAGTGAAGATGAAACAGAAGAATTCTACCAACTTCTTCAATCTGAAATTGAACATGCAATCAAGATGTATTGATCATTACGGATGATTGGAATACAAAGGTTGGGAACAAAGAGGAAGAATCAGTAGTTGGAAAATATGGACTTGGTGATCGAAATGATGCTGGAGAGCACATGATAGAATTCTGCAAAATCAATGATTTGTTCATTTCAAATACCTTCTTTAGACAGCCTTTAACAGACTACTACACGTACACATGGACCTCGCCAGATGGAATACATAGAAATCAAATTGACTACATCTGCGAAAAGAGAAGATGGAAAAGTTCCATATCATCAGTGAAAACAAGGCCAGGGCAGACTGTGGAACAGATCATCAGTTACTCATAAGCAAATTCAAACTGAAGCTGAAGAAATTGAAAACAAGTCCACGAGAGCTAAAATATGACCTTGAATATATCCCACCTGAATTTAGAGATCATCTGAAGAACAAATTTGATACATCAAACACTAAAGACCAAAGACCACAAGAGTTGTGGGATGACATCAAGAACACCATACAGGAAGAAAGCAAAAAAGTCACTGAAAAGACAAAAAAGAAGGAAAAGGTCAAAATGGATGTCAGAAGAGACACTGAAACTTGCTCTCCAGCGTAGAGATACTAAAGCAAATGGAAGAAAAGAGAAGGTACAAGCGCTGAACAGATAATTTCAAAGATCAGCTCGAGAAGATAAAGCCAAATATTAGAATAAAATGTACAAAGATCTGGAATTAGAAAACGAGAAAGGAAGAACACGCTCAGCATTTCTCAAGCTGGTGGAACTGAAGAAAAAATTCAAGCCTCGATCAAGAGAAGATGGAAGGAATACACAGAGTCACTGTACCACAATGAAATGGTTAATGTTTAACTGTTTCAAGAGGTAGCATATGATCAAGAGCCAATGATACTTAGGAAGGAAGTCCAAGATGCATTGAAGAAATTGGCAACGAACAAGTCACCAGGAACTGATGGAATACAACTTGAAATCTTTCAAGAAAGTGAGGTGGCACAGGAGGCACTCACTCGTCTCTGCCAAGAAATATGGAAGACAACTATTTGGCCGACGGATTGGAAGAGATCCATATTTGTTCCCATTCCAAAGAGAGGTGTCCCAATGGAATGTGGAAATCATCGGGCTATCTCTTTGATATCTTATGCGAGTAAAGTTTTGCTAAAGGTAATACAGAAATGGCTGCAAGCATAAACTGACAGAAACTTCCAGAGGTTCAAGCCATATTCAGAAGAGGCCGTGGAACGAGGGATATCATTGCTGATGTCTGATGCTTCTTGGCTGAAAGCAGAGAATATCAGAAAGATGTTTACCTGTGCTTTATTGACTACGCAAAGGCTTTCGATTGTGTGGATCATGACAAGCTATG
>NW_006408621.1:4499369-4528651 GCF_000296735.1 Chrysochloris asiatica
CCGACCCATAGCGACCCTGTACAGGGTTTCCGAGGGTGTAAATCCTTACGGGAGTAGAAAGCCTCATCTTTCTCCTGCGGAGCGGCTGGTAGTTTCGAATCACTGACCTTAAGGTTCGCAGCCCGATTCGTAACCACTACGCTACCAGAGCTCCTTCTGCTGTTAAGTGCCATCAAGTTTGTTCATATTCTAAGCTGGATGCTAGAAAACCAAGTGTCAAAGGTACTACCAGAGGCAGACTGGGAGGGCCTTCATAGGTCATATTGAAAAGTTTAGACTCTTTATTGTAGGTCACAATGACCCATTCAAATAATCTTCAACAGAGAAGAAACATGTCTCATTAGCTATATATTAGTAAATTAACACTGAAACTAATCCAGAATGCTATTAATTGAAGATCATTGTTTGCTTTACATTAAGGTGCATTATAAGGGGCAATCTATAGTCTTTGACCTTCATTAGTAAGTATTTTAAGTCCTCTTCACTTCAAGTAAGAAAGGCTGTATCATATGCATATCACAGGTTGTTAATGAGTCCTCCTCTAATCCTGATGCCACATTCTTCACATAATCCACCTTCTCGGATAATTTGCTCAGCATATAGATTCAGTAAGTATGGTGAACAAATACAACCCCAGCATGCACATTTCCCAATTTTAAACCATTCAGTATTCCCTTGTTCTGTTCTCAAAACTGACTCTTTGTCTATGTACAGGTTTCTCCTGAGCATAATTTAGTGTTATGGAATACCCATTCTTCACAATGTTATTATAGTTTGTCATGGTCCACACAGTTGAAATCCTTTGTGTAGTCAATAAAGCACAAGTTAATATCTTTCTGATATTCTCTGCTTTAGCCAAGATCCACCTGAGTCAGCAATGATATCACTAGTACCATGCCCTCTTTTGTATCAGGCATGAGTTTCCTGTCTATATACTGTTGAAACAATTTTTTAAAATTATATTAAGCAAATGTTTACTTACAAGTGATACTAAGGATATTGTTTGATGATTTCCACATTCTTTGGAATAAGCACAAATATGGATCTCTTCCAATCAGTTGGCCAGGTAGCTGTCTTCCAAATTTCTTGTCATATTGAGTGAGCTCCTCCAGTGCTGTATCAGTTTGTTGAAATAGTTCAATTCCATGTTTTTTGCCAATGCCTTCAGTGCTGCTTGGATTTCTTTTTTCAGTACCATGGATTCTTGATCACATGTTACCTCTTGAAATGGTTGAACACTGACCATTTCCTTTTGGTAGCGTGACTCTTTGTATTTCTTCCATCTTTTTTGATGCTTTCTGTATCATTCAATATTTTGCCCATAGAATACTTTGAATATTGCAAATCGAGGCTTGAATTTTTCCTTCAGTCTTTGCAACTTGAAAAATAATGAGAGTGTTCTTATTTTGGTTTTCTAACTCCAGGTCTTCGCACATTTCATTAATACTCCATTTTGTCTTCTTAAGCTGCCCTTTCAAATTTTCTGTTCAGCTCTTTTACTTCAGTCCATCCATACGCTTTACTTTCTCTACACTCAAGAACAAGTTTCAAACTCTCTGCTGACCTCCATTATAGTCTTTTCTTTCCTTTCAGGCTTTTTAATGATCTTTTGCTTTCTTCCTATATGATACTCTTGATGTCTACTTTTCTAGTATTAGGTCACTGGTGTCTAATGCATCAAATTTGTTTTCTTGAAATGGTCTCTAAAGTCAGGAGGGACATAAACAAGGTCATATTTTGGTTCTTGTGAACTTGTTCTCATTTTCTTCAGTTTTAGCCTGAACTTGCATATGAGGAATTGATTGTTATTTTGACTGATTCCACTGAACTTTTCCACTGCCTGTTCCTACCAATCCATTTGTATTTGATCTGATGAGATCCAAGTGTATCATTGTCTTTTAAGTCAAGGTATTTGCCATGAATAAGTCCTTGGTCTTGCAATTCTATTATGAGATCTCCAGCATCTTTTCCATTATAAAGTCATATTTCCCAATTACTCATCCTTCTTTGTTTCTAACTTTCACATTCCTATCACCATTAATTATCAATGTATCTTGATTGCACGTTTGATCAATTTCAGACTGAAGAAGTTGGTAGCATTCTTCAATTTCATTATCACTGGCTTTAGTGGTTGATGCACAAATTTGAGTAATACTGGTATTAACTGATCTTGTAGGTGTATGGATATTATCCCATCATAGACAGCACTGTACTTCAAGATACACTGTGAAATATTCTCTTTCACAATGCAATGCCATTCCTCTTTGTCACTCCTGACATAGTAAATTACATGATTGACTAATTCAAATTGGCCAATACCAGTCCATTTCAGGTCACTCATGCCTAGGATATTAATCTTTATGCATTCCGTTTCAATTTTGACAACTTCCACTATTCCTATATTCAGAGTTTGTACATCCCATATTCCAATTATTAATGGACGTCTGCAGCTGTTTCTCCTCATTCTGAGTTGTGCCCCACCAACACACGAAGGTTCCACAACCTTTACTCCATTCCTGTCACAATGGTTAATTCTACTTTTTAGAGGCTACTCTTGGTATAACGCCCAGCATCACAGCAACACACAAGCAACAGCAGTACAAACAACTCACAGATGAGTGATGGAATTTCTCCCTATGCACCACAGAAAAAAGGTAACTGTCAAGAGAACCACCTTAATGACACGCTGCTAAGTTTCTCAATATATTTCTTAATATAAACCAATAACATGACTCAATAGCAAACAAAAGAGCTATTAATATTAAAAAGGCAAATTTCAAGGAAGTACTAAAATTACCATATAAAGCACGAGCTTTATTTCTATGATTTTTTTAAACAAACCACAGTAAACTGCATTGGCAGGTGAAAACCCAGTAGTAGCTAAAACTGTGCTCTCATGGATATACACTGGACTGTTAACCACAATTGGCGATTAAAACCCATCAGTCACACTTCTAGAAATATACAAGGCTTTCTGATCCTGTAAACATTTACAGCCTCAGAAACCCTTTACAAGGTTCTATAAATCAGAATTGACTCAATGGCACTTAACACAAACAATTAGGGTAATACCACTAAGTTTAATTGGTATTATCTTCTAAGCAAATCAACAATAACAACAAAATAAAAAGTGGTTTTACTAGCAGAAGGAACTGCTAAAAGAAAAGAGCATCAACAGTAAATTCAATCAAAATAGACAGTGAAAATGAATTTACACATGGCACTCTAATAACACAAGATAGCTTGGAGGCTAAATAAAGTCCTGTTGTTGGATTCATAGCAGCCCTGTATTTTAGGAGCGGCTGCAGGGTTTGAATAACTGATTTCATAGTTAACAGCCTACAGTGCTCATCCTATAGCACCACACTAGGACTCCAAATAAAGTCCTGTTGTTGGTCAGTGCTGTCAAGTCATTTTCAACTCACAGTGATCATGTGTAGGGTTTCTGAAGAGCAGCTGCAAGTTTAAATCACCAACCTTACAGTTTATGTCTCAAAACAACCTTGCAATCTAGTTCTTAAATAAACTTTTCATCTTATTGTTAAGCGCCATCACGCTGATTCCAACCCAAATCGACCCAGTATAGGATTTCCAAGGAGTGGCTGTTGAATTTGAATTGTCAATCTTGTGATTCAAACTGACCTTGCAAAGTGCTTACCCTACAGCACCACACAGGGACTCCAAATAAAGTCTTAGATAACATAAAATTCACCAAGCATTTTAAATAATAACGTAAGCTAATAAGCACACATAAATAACTGAAACTTTAATATTTAAAAAATTTAGCAAATATGAAAAGATAAATACAATTTGATACTTCAATTACCTTGCTTCAAAAACCAATACAAAAAATCAGACACTCATATGCAGTAAAAGATATCACCAAAAGATTAAAAAGAGAACCTACAGACGGGGAAAAAATATTTAGCAATTACATATCAGACATGGGTCTGGTCTCTAAATTTGTAGAAAAGTTCAACACATCAACCAAGAAAAAACAAATAATCCAAATAAAAAATGGACACAGGACATGACCAGATATTTCACTAAGAAAGACAACCAGATGGCCAACAAACCTAAGATGATATGCTCACAATCATTAGCAACTGTTTTTGTTGTCAAGTGTGTTTTTAAAGAACAGCTAGTGGGTTTGAACCACCGACCTTATGGTTAGCATTCCAGTGCTTATCCTACAGCACAATACTGGGACCCCATTTGATAGATGCAAATCAAAACAAGGAGACATCATCTCATTTCAGCATTAATAGCAAAGTTCAAAATAACTAAAAACAACTAATGCTGGCCAGGGTATGGAGAAACTGGAATCCTCCTGCACTCCTGGGTGGAGTGCAAAATGGTGCCATCACTGTGAAAAACGGTGTGGCATGTCCTCAGAATGTTGGAAATAGGAATACACTATGTCCCAAGAATCCCTCTACTTGGTATATATCCTAGAGAAATAGGAGCCACAACACAAATAGATATAAACACAACCATGTTCACTATAGTGTTATTCACAATAGCAAATATATGGAATCAATATAAATGCTCATTAATGGAAGAAAGGATAAACAAACTTTAGTACATACACACAATGGAATACTGTATATTATAAAAATAATGATGAATCTGAGAAACACCTTGTAACATCAATGAACCTGGAGGACATTATGCTGTGCATAATTAGTCAAACATAAAAGGACAAATATTTATGAGAGCACTATCAAAAATCATGGTTCAAACCCATAGCCAATCCTCTGAAACCCTATACAGGGTCACTATGAGGTGGAAATAACTTGAAGGCACTTAACAACAATAGCAAATAAAAAGTCAAGAAAATTTTGTCACACTAAAAAAACATTGTTTGACAGTTATCATGGGTGGAAGGAAAGGGGGCTAGAGGTCAGACAAATGTTGACTTCTGTGAAGGGAAAAGTAATACACAACAAGAGGAAGGTTGGCAGAAGCATGATGGTAGCAGGAGAAGACACTGTGGGTAGTGCAAGAGTTAAAGGCAACAGAGATAAACACTGTTATATACACACCCCTGCAATAACACTGATCTATAGGTAGATACATGGATAAACATGCAGGCTGGATGGGTGGGGGAAGGAAAGTGGGAATATACCCACAAATCTATAAAGGCCTGACAGGTTATTTGTACATGGGTATTTACCTTTGTGGCAAACATATGCATGAATGTGGTGGAGCATACAGAGGATATAATTATGAAAACTTTTTAGACAATACCAAATACTTTGAAAGAATGTGTTGTTAGGACTTGCATCTCAGGACCACAGTCTTGGAAGACATCATGGTCAACTGGCATTAACACAGTGCACAAAGGCAATGTTCTCCATCCTACGTTAGTGAGCAGCGCCTAGAATCTTAAAAGCTTGTGAGCAGTCATTTAAGGTGCAACCACTGGTCTCTCCCTGACTTGATGAAAGAAGATGGAAACTGAAGTCACTTGGAAACAGTCTAAGTCCAACGGATTAATGGACCACATGAACATCAGTCTCTACAACCCTGAGACCAAAAGGACTAGATGATGCCTGGCTACTACTTACAACTGTTCTGGAAAGGACCACAATGAGACGGTCCTGTTTAAAACAGGGAAAACTGTGGAACAAAATTCAAAATCATAAACAAGACAAGGCTAACTGGTCAGATAGAGACTGTAGGACCCAGAGACTATGGCCCTTGGTCACCCTTCAGGTTTGGAACTGACCTTACCTTCAGAGTGCAATATTCAGTCAAACAAAAGAAAGGTA
The DNA here is from genome assembly GCF_000296735.1 of Chrysochloris asiatica. NCBI lineage: Eukaryota > Metazoa > Chordata > Mammalia > Afrosoricida > Chrysochloridae > Chrysochloris > Chrysochloris asiatica. Next base: position 4,505,144 of record NW_006408621.1, read on the forward strand.
TATAAGGGAGACAACAATACTAGTGAGGAACACACACAACAGAATGACCAATCATTTGAGACCAAAAGGGTAGCATTTACCCAAGGACAAAATTCAGAAGAGTTGCAAAAGGAGGAGGAATAGAAATAAGAAACACAGGGAGGCAGTGGGATGAAGTGATGTTCCATTAAGTATACTGCAATCATTGAGATGAAATGAAGTGTATGATTTGTTGAATATAAAACTGATGATCTATTCTGTAAATCTTCATTCAATTAACAATACAAAGTTAAAAAAAAAAAAAAAAAATTACCTTGCTTCAAGAATTGGCTGAATATCAGCTACTAGTTGACTGGCATGACCAAATTCATCCTGAAACTCCAGAGGGATATTGAATGGAACTCCAACACGAAAAGGAGGATCCAGAAGACCAAATGAAAATTTCTCTGGTTTACCCTCTTTAACAAAAACAAAAGTGAAAATGAAAAGCAAATACAACATTATGAAAGTCAGAAACAAAGACTGTTATAAAGATGGCATTTTAAAACCATGTAAAAATTATTTTTTAATTTTAAATAATTAAATTAGATCTTTATCTCATATCACAAATAACCATAAAATCCTACAGATCAGATGCCTGTGTTCTTAAATTACGAAATTATTAGAATATAATAAAGAATATAAGGAGCTCTGGAAGCGTAGTGGTTACAAATCAGGCTGTGAACCGCAAGGTTAGCTGTTTGAAACTACCAGCTGTTCCACGGGAGAAAGATGAGGCTTTCTGCTCCCGTAAAGATTTACAGCCTCGAAAACCCTGTACAGGGTCACTATGAGTCGGAACCGACTCCACGGCACATAACAAGAACAACAACAACAAAACAAAGAATATATATTTATAATCTTTCATAGACTAAACCTCTAAAGAAAATGATTGTAATGGTTACAAAAGAAATAAGATAATGCATATGATAAAATATCTGCAAAAAAGAATTAAGATCCTGAAAATATAAAAAGAATATAAGCTAAAAGTTCTTCAAGTGTGGTCTCTAGACTATTAGTATCTCAGCTAGCTCCCTGGGAACTCAGAAATAAGAATTCTTAAACCCAACTGAAACCTAACCAATCAGAAACTCTATGGATAAGGTTTATTTTAGCAAGCTCTCTTAAAAGGTGATTGGCTACGCACTCCAATTTACCAACCACAGCTTTAAACCACTGAATAGATTTTCTCAGATGATACACAAATTCACAAAAAAGAAGAGAAACAGTCTAACTACAATCTGGTGGTGGTGGTGGTTGTAGGTACTGACTCACATCGACCCTGTATAGGGTTTTCGAGGCTGTAAATCTTTAAGGGAGTAGAAATCCTTATCTTTCTCCTGTAGAGCAGCTGGTAGATTTGAACTGCGGACCTTGTGATTAGCAGGCCAGCTTGTAATCCACTACATTACCAGGGTTCCCTATCTGCCATCTAGGCTAAGTAGAAAAATAAGTCTGCCAAGGATTAGCATACATGAAACTGGAATTCCTATACTCTGTTGGTGAAAGCACTGTGGCACATTCTTTTTGGAAGGCAACTTGACAATAAATGTATTAAATACGTTAAAGTATATACATGTCACTATTTCTTAGCATCCACTCTACAGAAATTCCAAACATGTACACAAAGCAGCACTCTTCCTTCCCTATACTAGCATGTGACAATGTGGTTTGTAATTGGAAAAAAAAAGGAAACACTTAAATAAATGTTCATCAGCAGGAAACCACATAAAATATGGCATATTCATACTATGAAGGGTGTTCCATAGCTGTTTAAAAAAAAAAAAAAGGAGGTAAATTAACATATACAACAAGGACTGATCTCCAAAGTGGTACTCAATTATTTAAGAAGGCAAGGTTATTATAGTCATTAAGATCAGATTCCTCCAAAAATCCAATCATAATGACAGTACAAAAATATTTTCAAAAGATATCTAACCAAAGAATAAGAAAAAAAGGTAACAGAAACACAATTTGAAAGTAGAGGAGATATGAGAAACACAGTCTCATCATCTTCTAAAGAGCATTCTGACTGTACTTCTTTCAGCACAGGTTTGTTTGTTCTTCTGGCAGCGCATGGTACTTTCACAATTTGTCTCCAACACTATAACTCAAATGCATTAATTCTTCTAAGTTCGTCCTTATTCATTGTCCAACTTTTGCAAGCATAAGAGGCAAGTAAAAATACCAGGGCATGCGGCAAACACATCTTAGTCCTCAAATTGATAATCTTTGCTGTTGAATACTTTAAAGAGGTCTTGTGCATCAGATCTGGCTAATGCACTATGTCATTTGACTTCCTGACTGCTACTTTCATGAGTGCTGATTGTGGATCCAATCCAAATGATGTCTTTGAAAGCTTCAATCTTATCTCCATTTTCCTAACATTATTTACTATTGCCACTGTACCGATTTTTTTTTCCTTTATATTGAGGAACAATCCATACTGAACTCTTTGATCTTCAACAGTGTTTTAAATCCTCTTCACTTTCTGAAAACAAGGTCGTAGCATTCTGATACCATACTCTTCTTTATATATAATCCAGTTTCGCAGATTATTTACTCAATATACATGGTGGTGATGGTGGTTATGTGCTGTGGCGTCAGTTCTGACTCACAGTAACCCAGTACAAGGTTTTACGAGGCTGTAAATCTTTATGGGAGCAGAAAGCCTCACACCTTTGTCCCGTGGAACTACTGGTAGTTTCTAACTGCTGACCTTATGATTAGCAGCCTGACTCGTAACCTCCATGCTATCACACATATATATTTCAATATACGTATCTTGTTATAAATAATTTTACAACATCAGCAGCAACCTCCCTTCAAAAAAAGGGCTGAAAGTTATAAATAGTGCTTGGGGTCTTAAAAGTTTGCAAGTGGCCACCTAAGATACAACTGGTCTCTAATATTCTGGAGATCAGGAACTGGAAGAAAGAAATGGACTGCAGATCTATCTCCATAAACTACTACGTCCTTTGCCATGAAACCAGAAGAAATGTATAGTGTCTGGCTACCATCACTGACTATTTTGATTATGGACCCCACAGAGGGAACCTGATCAAAAGGAAGAAAAATATCGAACAGAATATCAAATACCTATGGGAACCAAGCTTACTATGCCCATGGAGACTGAGGGAACACCCAAATCTATTGTCCTGAAATAACTGTCAAACCTCAAACTGAAATTATCCCAAGAAATTACCTATAAATAAAACAGTAGTTTACCTCAAGCAATAAAGAATAGCCTTGAACATTTTTCGGTTTTAAAGAACTATCTATATGCAATTAAACTGACAACAGTAACTTTAAAGCTAACAGTACCTCTAATCATTACTCCTAGAATTTTAAGAGATAGAAAAAGTAAAAATTAATGAAGGTGAAAAGGTAAAAGTACAGATGAAATGATAACACAATGTAAACAACATATATAACCAAATGGCACTGATCTACACATGAAAAACTGCTGAGTAGATATTATTTGTTACATACATTTTCACACATACACCCCAAAAAACAGTTAATAACAACAACAAAAAATGTCTTTTGCAGCAGAGCTGCTCAATGCAACACATCATTTGATTTCCTTACTGCTGCTTCCATGAACATTGATTGCTGATCTAATTAAAATCAAATTATTGACAACTTAGAATTATTCTACAATTCATACTACAAGACACTCAAAATTCTCAAGCATGACTATTAGGTAGGAGTAAAATAGGTATAAAAAATGGAGAACTTGTTGGATTCTGTTTAAAGAAACAGTTCATTATCAGAAAAGAACAATACACTGAAAGGGAAAAGGAATAGATTTGAGTCAATGGAAGCCAGAATCAGAACGCTTTAAGGTAAATCTCTCAGTACTAGGAAGCTAAAGAAGCTCTGGTAGCGTAGTGGTTATGAATCGGGCTGCTAACCTGAAGGTTGGCAGTTCGAAACTACCAGCAATTCCATGGAGGAAAGATGAGGCTTTCTGCTCCTGTAAAGATTTACAGCCTCGGAAACCCTGTGCAGGGTCACTATGAGTTGGAACCAACTCCATGGTACTTTACAACAACAACTAGGAAGCTAAGAAGAACAATCAAAAAAAGAATGAAAAAAATCTGAAGAAAGCCTAAGATTCAGTGGGACAACATGAAGAGGAATAACCTATGGGTGATTATAATTTCAGAACAGGGAGAGAAAAAAAGAAAAGCACAGCAAAGAGAGCTGGAAGAAAAATTCCTTAACATCATGAAAGATAAACATTCAGGAAGTGGAATTCTATAAAAAAAAATAGACTCCAAAAGATAATCATCACACTCTCCAAAATCAAAGACAAGGAAAGAATCCTGAAAGCAGTTTGGGAAAAATTAAATGTTACCTAAAAAGGAAAATCAACAAGATTAAGCTCTTCTCAGCAAACCATGCAGGCAAGAAGGCAATGGGGACACAAAACTATGAAAGAAACTTCCAACCAAAAAACACATAGCCAGGAAAAATGTCGGTTCAAGTAGGATGGTGAAATTAGATTATTTCCAGGTAAGCAGATATTAAAGGAATTTGTAAAAATCAAGCAAACTTTACAAAAAAAATATGACAGGGAGTCCTTTGGACTGAGAACCAACAATAGCAGACAACAACTGAAGATTAACATATACAGTCACACCACCCAGAATTTAATCCAAATACAGAAGTAGCCAGAATAAAACAAATTATAAGACTGAAAATAAGGAATCAGAGATACCAACAATCTACAAAGAAGACAACTACAAAGCAAGAAAAGAGAAAAGAATAGCTAAAGAATTCCCAACGACTAGGAAGTCAAGTAGGTTTCAAGATAAAACAGACTGGACTTAATGGCAAAGTAGGCAGAAAGGCAGTGCAGACCCTCGTTAGCGAAAGCATGGAAAACTGGGTGAAACAAATTTATCTTGGAACTCTGAACTACAGGTAAAATGATAAATAAGAGGTTCAAGTGCTTACCAGGAGTAAGCTCTGGAACACGAGCAAGAAAGGAGTGACTTCTGAACTGGAGTAGCCAGCGGACACAGTAGCCATTTATAATGGCAGTGGGAGGAGATATGAACAAGAGAGTGAGTGCTCCCAGTGCAGAAACCACCCAATGATCTGCAGAAAGAATATCTTTTGTTTTTCCTTATCATGTCTTCTCTACTCTGTCATCTCATCTCCGTGCTGATTAACAGACAGGAGATATGCATGAGTACACAACCCCAGTGAAGATCCTAGGAAATGTGTGCAAGGAATACTCTGGCTATACTTCTTCTAACACAGATCTGTGTTACTTTCAACATTCCATGGTACTTTCAACATTCTCCTCCAACACCATAACTCAAAGGCATCAATTCTTCTACAGATTTCATATTCACTGTCCAACATTCACAGGCATATGAGGTTATTGAAAATACCATGGCTGGGGTCAGGCGCACCTTAGTCCTCAAGCTGACATCTTTGTTCTTCAACACTTTAAAAAGGTCTTGTGGAGCAGATTTGCCTAATGCTATTCGGCATTTGATTTCTTGACTACTGCTTCGATGAATGTTGATGGTTGATCTGAGCAAAATGAAGTCTTTGACACATTCAATCTTTTCTCCAGTTAAATGGATTTATTTATTGGTCCAGTAATGAAGATTTTTGTTTTCTTGACATTGAGATACAATCCACACCAAAGGCTGTGCTCTTTGATCTTCACCAGTAAATATATTAAGTCCTCTTCACTTTCTGCAAGCAAGGTTGCATCATTTGCATATCACAGATTGTTAATGAATCTTCCTTCTATCCTGATGCCATTTTTCTTTATATAATCCAGCTTCACCAATTATTTGTTCAGCATACAGACTAAATAAATAGGGCAAAGAACACAACTCTGGTGCACACCTTTCCAAATTTTAAACCATTCAGTGTTCCCTTGTTCTGTTCAAACAACTGCCTCTTGGACTATGTACAGATTCCTTGTGAGCACAATTAAGTGTTCTGGAATACCCATACTTCGCAATGTTGTCCATAACTTGTCATGTTCCACGCAATCAAAAGCCTTTACACAGTCAACAAAGCACAGGTAAACATCTTTCTGATATTCTCTGTTTTCAGCCAAGAACCATCTGACGTCAGCAATGATATCCCTCAGTCCACATCTTCTGAATCCAGCTTGAACTTCTGTCAATGTATGGTTGCAGCAGTTTTTCATTTTTTTGAGAAAATAAAAAATTATGAATTTGATATCGAAGGGAAAGAGACCTTGGAAAAGCAAAGCACCACTTAAGAAGAAGAACAAAGTGGAAGGCCCATGACTTCCTAATATCAAAACTTACTACACAGCCACAGTGAGCAAAACAGCCTGGAACTGGTACTATGAAAGATACATAGATCAATGGAACAGACTGGGAACTCAGACTTAAAGCCATCCATATACAGTCAACTGATCTCTGACAAAGAGCAAAAAATGCATTAAATGGGAAACATATAGATAATAAATGCTGGCGTGGGTGTGGTGAGACTGGAACTTATTGCTGGTGGCACTATAAAATGGTTCATTCACTCTGGAAAACAGTATGGTACTTCCTCAGAAAGTTGGAAATACAAATACCTTATAACCCAGCAATTCCTTTGAAATACAAGTCTGAACAAGAATAGATATATGCACACCAATGTTCATCACAGCACTATTCATAACAGAAAAAAGATGGAGACACCCTAAGTGCCCATCGACGGAAGAATGGATAAACAAATTTTGGTAAATACTACAGTAGAATACTATGTTACCTTGAAGAAGCTGCAAAACACCTCATAACATGTATAAACCTTGAGGGCATAATGCTGAGTGAAATGAGTTGGGCACAAAAGGACAAATTATCACATAAGACCAATACTGTAAAAGCTTTAGAAAAAGCATACTAAAAGAATAATTCTTTGATGGTTACCAGGGTTGGGAGGGAAGGGACAGTAACTCGCAGGTTATGGGAAAAACACATGACAACTCAGGTGACAATTCAGGCAATAAATAGGAGGGGGAGGGAGTAGAGGAACAGGGATAATAGGGGAATATTGGGAGGTATCCAAGGGCTACATGGGATAGAAGCAGATTGTGTTGAATTCAGAACCTTGGAACAACAGAGCTCTATGATATAGGGATTGAGTCATAGTCTGAATTGGCAAAGGAGGGGAAATAATGTTAAGGTGCTTGATTACTTTGTGGATATTGGGTTCCCCTGCCTACTAGTGTCATATAGACATTTAAGTGGTGTTGAAAGGAATACTGGGAAAGATGAATACAGAAAGTTTGTAAACCATCTTCAGCCTATAACCGACTGGATTATCTAAAGGGGGCTAGAATACACCCAAGGAAATAGGCTTAACAACCCTGAGCTCTACCCAGAACCTTTGGAGGAGATGGGGCATTCCCAAGTGAAAAGACATGCAGACCAACCCAGAAAGAGGAAGAGAAGACACTTCTTGAAAGAAAGACCTATGGGGGCGGGGATGGACGACAGACTGTTTGGCTGTGATCATAGCAAGGAAGCGGTTTCTCTTGGAGCTGTCAAGGCAAGAAAGAGTAACCATCAGGTTTACGATCAGGGTACACCTCTTTTTGAGACTGAAACTCAAAGGGAACACACAAATAGTCTTGCATGCTCGCTTGTGACCATCCTGGTCAACTGGTGAGTGGGAATGGTGAAAATGCAGAAAAGACATGTGCTGAGACTGGGCATATTCTACCCGATAGATGATCTTGAGATGTGAGAGAGAGAAGAGGATGGGCTGGCCAGTTTGAAATTCAGGGAGACATATGAACCCCCAAGCCCAAGAACACTGACTTGGCCACTGGGGACTAAACTTAAGAGTGAAGCAGACAGCTGGTCTGAAGAGTGGGGAGGAAGGCGAGAACTCCCAAACTTGCTGACAATACCCACTTGACCCACCTTGGATGACTTGCTGACCAGAATTTGACCAGATGAAGACAAAAAAGTATGATACAGGGAGCAAGCATAAATTGCTACAACCTGATCAACTGGACCTTTGCTTATGGATGAAGCTGATCAAAATTTCAACTGAATAGGGAAAGATTCTTCACACCAAGGATCAAGGGTGCCTCTCTGGGTTGATAGAGATGGGCGAATCAAACTTCAGCTATCAAAATTGGGGAGTTACAAGGCACAAAGTTGCTGGCTTACAAGCTTTCATGAGGGTGCTTAGTGTTAGGCTAAGGGGAGTAAGATAGAAACCCCACTGAATAGTTTTCCTCTTGTCCAGATGGATCTGGTGATGAGGGGGACAGAATTTATGATTCAATTGTGAGTGACAGGTATCAGGTCTAATGACAATTGTTACAACTGTATATGTAGAAGAGGTATAACTAAAAGAAGTGAGCAGTTAATCTATTATTTCAGGAATAGAGAACCCTAGAACCATCAAGAGGGAAGAGCAAGAGAGGAGGGAGGGATCCTAACAAGAAAAGCAGTGATAACAGAGATGGTGGCAGAGGCGATGGCATAGAGAGAGCAGCAGAGGATTATAGTCTCATGGACTGACAAAAGCAGCGAGCCTGCAGGCAGAAGGCTGGCTTACAAAATGTGCTCTTTGGACATTTAAAAGAATATATATTTTTTAATGTGGTATGTGTACATCAACTGATCTTTGACAAAGGGCCAAAATACATTAGATAGGTAAAAGATAAGTATCTTCAACAAATGATGCTGCCAAAACCAATCGGTTTGTAAAAGTATGGTAACAGGACTGGTGTCTCACACCATATACAAAACCAAATTCAACACGGAATAAAGGACTAAATATAAAACATGTAACTAAAAAGATAATCCATGAAAAAATAGGGGCATAGGAGCTTTAATACATGCAAAACATACACTATCAAACATTACAAAAAAAACAAATAGAAGACAAAACAGATGACTGGGACCTCCTAATAATCACAAACATATATGCATCAAAAGATTTCTCCAAAAGAGTAAAAGCAGAGCCCCTAGACATATTAGACAAGGGACTATCATCCAAAATGTATAGAAAACTAACACACCTCTATAAGAAAAAGACAAACAACCCAATTAAAAATAGGGAACAGAACATCAACAGACAAGTCAACATGGAAGACATTCATTCAGGCAATCAACAAACAGGGAGAAATGTTCAAGATCATTAGCCACTAGAGATGCAAATCAAAACAACTATGAAATAGCATTTCATACCAGCATTAATAGAGAAGTTCATAAAAACAGGAAATAACAAATGTTGGCAAGGGTGTGTAGAGACTAGAACCCTCCTACATTGCTGGTGGGACTATAAAATGGTTCAAGCACTCTGGGAAATGGTATGGCACTTTCCCAGCAAGTTAGAAATAGAAATACATAAGAATAAGCAATCCCTGTTTTTGGTACATATCCATGAGAAATAAGTTAGTACACTGCAGCACTATTCACAACAGCAAAAAGATGGAGACTGCCTTAGTGCCCATCAGTGGAAGAATGGATAAACAAACTTGGTACATACACACAATGGGCTACTACACAACCTTGAAGAAAAATAAAGAATCTGCAAAACACCTCATCACATGGATGAACCTGGAGGAATCACTATGCTGAGTGAAACTAATCAATTAAAAAAGGATAAATAAATACTGTATGAAGCCTTTATGCAAAAACTTTAGAAAAGGTTTTCATACTAAAAGAAACATTCTTTGATGGATTGAGATATAGCTTGAATGGGTAAGGGACAAAGAGTGGGAGATGGATATATACATACATATATATATATATATATACATACATATATCCCGCAAATACCTAAGAGTTTGAAAGAGGTTATCTGTACATGAGTGTCTACCTTCCTGCAAACACAAGTATGAATGTGATGGAGTATACAGTGAACAAAACGATGAAAACTTCCTAGATATCATCAAACATCTTAAGGCAATGTGTTGCTGGACCTGGTGGCTCAGGATGACAGTCTCAGGAGACACCATAATCAATTGGCATAATATAGTTCACAAAGACAGTGTTCTGCATTGTGCTTGGGTGAGTAGTGTCTGAGAACTTGAAAGCACATGAGTGGTTGTTTAAGGTACAGCTAATGGTCTCTCCATGTGTGAAAGAAATGAGTGATAAGTACTGAAGATGCTTGAAATCAATGAGTCCAGTGGACTAATGGAACATATGAATATCAGCCTGGAGGACTCTAAGACCATAATGAACTAGACAGTGCCTGGCTACTGCTACCAACTGCCCTGAAAGGGATCACATTAAGAGGGTCTCAGAATAGAGTAGGAGAAAATGTAGAACATAACTCAAAATTATCCAGTTAGAAAAAAGACCAGGTTTATTGATCAGAAAGACTGCAGGAACCTGAGACTGGCCCTCGACCATCCTTTAGGTCTGGAAAGAATTCACCCACATGGTCCAATTTTCAGCCAAGCAGTAGATAGATTTATAGTTGGATGGCACATTAGCAAGGTATGCTCACAATGGAATGGTCAATCATTCAAAATCAAAAGGGCAGCATTTTCCTAAGGACAAAGTTGAGAAGGGATAGGAAGAAGGGTGGAATGTAAATAGGAAGCATGGAGGGGATTTCAATCATTGAGAGGAAACAAAGCGTATGATTTATTGAATATACAGCTGATGACCTTGTATATAAACCTTTACTCAATTAAAAATATAAAGCTAAAAACCAAAAATTAAATTATTTTAAAAAAGAGAAAAACAGTTAATCAGATTCCCATCATTCACTGCATATAGCCAGTTTCTTCTTCCTCACCAGTAACAGACTGAGTCAAAGTTTATCCTCTGTTGAAAATTAAAGAATAAGTCTATGGACTAAGGGATACAATACTACTGAAAGATATTATAGAAACTAAAAAATGACAATAGAGAGGAAAAACAACAGAAAGTCTGGAGTTTCAATTTAAGTAAATAAAGCAGAAGAAGTCAACAACAGATGGAAAGGAGAGAAAAGTAAATTAGTAAATGTCTGAGTCTAGATTCTTTAGATGAGTAAAACCAACAAAGCATATATATGAAGAGAAAATTACTTCAAGGAAAATTTTCATGCAAATGTGGGGCATGATATGTCCCAAATCTATGTTTCAGGCAGCAGGTTGAAGACTTCTGTTAGCTCATGTGGTTGTAGGGGATAACAAACCCAAAATCTGTATGTCAAGTGGCAGGCTATGGGTTTCTGTTGGCTCATGGAGTTTTAGGGCTACTGCATCCAATATGTGTTCAACTTTCACATGGGTAAGGTTTTCACAAAATGGAAAGTCATAACACAGTATCTGCCAAATCACTGAGAATAACAGCTAGTCAAGTAGAGGCACATAATATTTAACCATCATAGTACAGCATGCAGTGGGTCCAACATTTTAAAACAGTAGATGCTTCAGAATTAGAGAACAGAGACTAGGAACTCAAGGCAATTCAGGAAAATTCCTAAAAAGTAAACGGGAGCGTTCAGATTAAAAAAAAAAAAAAAAAAGAATAGAAACAGAGGGAATAGAAGCAAATATTATTGACTGATGAAGTACAGAGGAGCTTGTAATCACTGCAATGAAACCATGAGTGTAAAACCAATGTTCTCCCATGTACACTATCACTCAATTCACAATGAAAACTTTAAAAAAATAAAAAGGCAAACAGGATGTTGCTGACTCCAGATTGCCCCTTGGTCAGTGGCTGCTGCCTAGAGTATCACAACTTGGTTCTCCAGAGCCTAAAGGAGCCCTGGTGTAGCACTGTAGGATAAGCACTGTACTGCTAACCTCAAACCAACCAGCCAGCTGCTCCTAGGAAATGTATGCAGGGTTGCTATGAGTAAGAACTGATAGACTGCACTTAACAACAACAACTTAGCCTAAATGTTTGTTTGTTTTTTTAAGTATCCAACTGACTGAAGACACATCCATACCAAGTCATCCAATTTAAAATATCAGAACCGGAGGATAGAAAAAAGATTCCACCAGAGCCTAGTTGTAGGAGGGTATGTCACATACAAACGATCAGGAACCAAAACAGGTTCAGACATCACCAGCAACAATGAAAGCCACAAAATAATGAGACACTAACTTCAAAATTCAGAACAACTATAATTATCAAGAAGGAGCTCTGGTAGCATGTTGTTAAGTACCGTGGAATCGGTTCCAACTCACAGTGACCCTGCACACGGTTTCCGAGGCTGTAAATCTTTATGGGAGCAGAATGCCTTTTTCTCCCGCTGCACGGCTGGTAGTTTTGAACTGCCGGCCTTGAGGTTAGCAGCCCGATTCATAACCATTATACTACCAGAGCTCAATTCAAGAACAAAATAGTTAATCCAATTGTTAAAACACCTTTTACTAATTCATCTTTTCCCCTTGGATTTAAAATGCTATCTTAAGCATATATATACACATATGCTAAATATTATATATTGTTTTGCTTACCTTTAACAGAAAATTTAATTGCTTTAGATGGTAGGGATCTTCCTGCATATGTGTCTGCATTACTTTCATTCAATACAACTTGTAATTTCAATGTATAATTCCCCAACTTTTGAATATTTTCTGGATAAATTAAGAACAAAATAAAAATCAATTCACCATAATACTGACATAATTTTTAACATCAGAATAATAACTTACCCATTTTTTTAAACCAGTAAGGCCATTTTCCTCCATGTTGACTAATATGTGAAATTATTTCTTTATTTCCACTTGAAGCTTTAGAAAAAAAAGACAAAGAGATTTATGTTTTAAGCGAATTTGAGTTTCAACATGAATATGAAATGTCATAATGGTATCAAATCGTTACATGCTGACATTTAAAAAATTCTATTGAAGCTTTAAAAGACCTATAAAAGTGAACAGCAATGAAATTTTATTCATCTAATTGATTAAAACCCCTTTATCTCAATCTTGAAAAAGTAACTGTAAATAAACTTATTGACACAAATAGAGAATATAGAGATTATTTTCATTTGACATTAAAAATCACTTTTCATAAACATTTTCTTCAACTCTGATAGTAACATTTTATTAAGTATATTATCACCACAATCTGGTGGGGGGGGGAGGGGAGTTTCCTTCAAGAGACAAATAACATAGTTTATTGATACAGAGCAATCTCTCAGTCACTAAGCTATATGGAGTCCAGTATGGTGCTGTACGAAAAGCACTGAACTACAAGGTCGATTTGAATCACAGAGCCAGCAGTTCAAACTCACCAGCTACTCCTCAGAAACCTTATACAGGTTCACAATGAGTTGGAACCTACTCAACAGCACTTAACAGCAACAACTGAGCTACACAATTAAAAGAGCAAAGAGTACAACAATGTGTTTATATGCATGTGTATTGCTAACTTTTATGTGAACTATCTCTTCTTGCTTTGTCAAAAAAAGAACCATTCAGAAGATAAATTATAAGCTAATAAGATTAATATTTAAACAGGGAAGAAGAAAATAGAATGGAGGGGATAATATGACTTATATGAAATATTCCTTGTTATATATTTTTGACTTTGGAATTATATGGAAGAATTTAAATACTCAAATAAAGGGTTTTATAAAAAGTTAATTCGATAAATAAAAACACAGTGCAGTTCAATTAGATAACAAGACACCATAAACAAGATGGCTATTATTTCAAGCAACTTTAGAATAAAGGATATTTTACTATTTAAACAAAGAGAAATATATTTTAAGGACAAATAGTGTTGCAAATAAGTCAAATTCAGTAGTTTCATCACTGGCAAATACAGTATCATTATTATTTTGAAACTATATTTCATGATTATTTAAGTTAAATAATTGCTAATATCGCTAAAAATCAAGAGTTTCAACATAAAAAAGAAGTACAAATATAAACTCAAGTTAGCTAGGTAAAAACCCAAGTTATTATAGTATGTTTTATGAATTGCTTTCCTATTCTTTTTCAAAAATACATATTCCTAGCTGATGAATGAAATGGTCTGAAGCTATTTTATCCAATGGCAATAAGTATACCAACACTCAAAATGTGGTCTCTAAATTCGATTCCCATTGAAAGAAACCATGAGGAATGGTTGAATTCAGATCAAAAGTGAAACATGAGTAAGAAGATTCTAAGTATCTTCAAGTAGAAAGCAAAAAAGCTATAGTGAATAAGAGGGTCAGGTCATGACAACAAAGAAGCATCATAAAGTATGAAGTATTTTAAACATATAAAACGCCATCAATTCCCAATGTTGTTATTGTTAAGTGTCAGCACTTAACAATATTGTTAAGTTGCAACTTATAGCAACACTGTATAGGATTTCTGAGTAGCGGCTGGTGAGTTTGAACTGCTAACCTTGTGATTCAAATTGACCTTAAGGTAGAGTGCATATCTGATAGCTCCACACAGGGCTACAATATAAAAACAAAGCAAAAGCAAAGCAATAAAAAAAACACCTCACAAGTCATTATTAAATAATACTAATTTCTGATTGGGAATTTACAATTAAAGGATGGAAAAAACAAACAAAACTAAGCCATTACACTGCCTATTCTGTGAAAGTTGATACAGAAAACCTCTCCATAGACAAATGAATAAATTTGGAAGAAACAAAAGTATCAGAGAAGCCACCATTGTGCTTTCCTAATACAATAACTATAGGTCCCTGGGTGGTGCAAACAGTGTGTGCTTGACTACTAACTGAAAGTCTGGTCCTTCCAACCAACTTATTAAAGCCTATAAAAAAGGGACTGGTAATCTGTTTCCAAAAGATGACAAGACAAAAAATCCTATGGCGCAGTTCTACTCTGTAACACAAGGGGTCGCTGTGAGACTCAACATTATGGGAACAGATCTGGGTTCTCTAGTTTTTGTTATGTTAATAAAATAATTGATTTAGGCAAAGATCATTAATTGATAAAATATTGCATACTGGATAAGTAATGGAGGGATCATTTTACCAAGTGAACTCACTAAGCTCTCTCCTGCTGTTTAGTTGGCCTTTGTTACTGTTAAATGTCAGTGAGTCGATTAGGACTAATAGCAACAGGATTTACATCACTTAAGAACAACATAGGGTTTCCAAGGAGCAGCAGCTGATGAATCACTGACCTTGTTTGAAGCTGGTTTGAACCACTGACCACGTAGTTCACACCAGCCTTGTGATCCAGTGTTTTATTCCACAGTGCCATACTAGGATTCCAGTCAATTCCAAGTTAAGGTGATCACATGAATGCGGAGTAGTACTCCATAGTTTTTAAGGTTGTGACCTTTCAGAAACATAATTAAGCACTTAACCAGTTGTGACATCCTGTTGTTGTTATGTGCTGAGGAGTCTGTACAGGGTTTCCGAGGCTGTAATCTTTTACGGGAACAGAAAGCCTCATGTTTCTCCCACGGAACTGCTGGTAGTTTCGAACTGCTGACCTTGCGGTTTGCAGCCCAACTCGTAACCACTATGCTACCAGAGCCTTGTTGTTGTTGTTGTGTACCAGAGCCTAGCAGTGGATAATTAAACATCGTGTGCCTCCTGGTGTAAAACAGATTACCTATGAAGTATTGATTCTTGATTTAGGATAAAAAAAAAAGATCATAAAATAGTATCATTTCTGAAAAACAGGAAAATTTGAGCTATAGTGGGTATTAGATGATGCCAAGAAATTACTGTGATAATTTCACTATAAATTACATAAGAAAACATATGGTTTTAGAGATATGTGTGTTTGTGATCCAACTACAACTAAGAATAGATAGAGTGAGTGCAATGAATTATATTTTTAAATGGGCATGCATTATGTATTCGCCATATATCTTTGTATCATTTAAAACTGTTTAAAATTTAAGCTTAAAAAAATTGTAAATTTGTCACAAGTAGTAGGCAAATAAATTACCACTAGAATATCTCTCATCAACCACTTGAAAGACACCAAAAGATAATGGAGGGAAGGAAGCAAAACAAAAAATATACTTTGGTGTAGAACTGGGTGGTAGACTGGATATAGGAGACTAAGAAAAAATGGGATTGCCTAGAGAAGGATGGATTGACAATGGCTGCAACACCAGGCTCAAACATAGCATTATGATGGTGAGGAGGATGCAGGGCCTGGCAGTGTTTTGTTCTGTTGTACATAAAGTCACTATGAGTCAAAACAATCTTGGGGTATTTAACAACAGAAAGAGAAGACATACCTAGGACAGAACTCTTAAGTACTGCGACATTTAGAAATAACATAGAGAAGGATCAAACAAAACACTGAGAAGCTCAAAAGGTTGGAGAAATAGTGTGAGAGGGCCTGAAAAATAATGTGGAAAAATTCCCTTATCTTTTAATACTACTTTTCCATAAACAATTTGAAGCACCCTCATATAACACAGAAGACAAATATATAGATTGAATCTTGTTCCCCAAAAGATAAACTGAAATCCTAAATGTTTTGATCTGATTTAGAAAGATGGTCTTTGAAAATATTATCAGTTGACAAGACGTCATACTGGAATGGAAACCCACTGCTCTCAAGTACTCTTAATACTATCCAGGTTGTGTACAAAAGAGAATTAAAAGAATAGTCATGTGACTACAGAGACAGAAACAAGCCAAGGAAAATCAAGTATTGAAAGAAGCCAGGAGAGAGGAATGGAACAGTCATTCTCTCTAAGGTCTCAGAAGGAATTTTACTGCCATTATTCTGTTTGGACTTGTAACTGCCAGATCTGTGAAATTTTTTCCTCTTTAAAACCATCCACATTGTAGTATTTTCATATGGCAACCCTAAGAATAGACAACATAACAATGTCTATCTATAAAACAGCTGTTTTTATCATTAAGAGCCATCAAGTCAGTTGTGACTCATGGCAACCATTTATAGGGTTTCCCAGAGTGGCTGGAGGGTTTGAACCACCGACCTTGCAGTTAGCAGTCTAGTGATTATCCTACAGTGCCACACCAGAACTCCTAAGTTATCAATAAATACAATGGGGCTTCAAAGAGTTTGTGGAAATTTTCCATTATAGATGGTGCTGTGGGATAAAGCACTAGACCATAAGTTAAGTTTAAATCACAAGGTTGGTGGTTCAAACTCACCAGCCGCTACTTGGAAACACTATACATGGTTGCCAGGAATCAGAACCAACTCTATAGCACTTAACAACAACAACATAAGTTTAAAGACAATATTAAGATCTTAATTAGTTTGCATACTTACAGTGTAAAATAACTTTGAGCTCAACCAGAAGTTTTTTTGACCCTCCATGACTTGGTCCTGGAAGTTTCTGCATTGCTTCCCCTTTTTTATTGAGAATTTCAATTCTTAAGGCACCTATTAATCCAAAATTTAAAGGGAAAAAAGAATTACACCCAAAGAATCTACTAGGTCTCGCCTTTTCATTTGCATTCTTATGGTATTTTGCATATTAGAAATGTAAAATATAAGTAAAGCATTATTTCAGCAACAGGGAAAGGGGAAAGAAAATCATACCAATAGGGGTTCCAGCAGACCTAATCTCATTTGGCAATAATTCATCTCCTTCAGGCCAAGTTACTGACAATCTATCAGGGAGCCTGTTAGGAAAACAGCATATTAATGTTTCACAGAACATGTTAATTATGGTCTTCATTATAAAAATGTAAGTTACTGGAATTTCAATAAGTTAAAACTGGAATTCTATATGGTGTGAACTGTGGGTTAATGCACTGGACCGCAAGGCAGTCTGAACTTCAAGGTCAGTGGTTCAAACTCACTAGGTAGCTCCCTGAAAAGCCTATACAGGGTTCGCTATAGGTTGGAACCAACTCAACAGCACTTAACAATAACAAAAATAATCATCTAAAATTTTTTCTACATAGCCGTCCTTGATGATACTGAAAAAGTAAGATAAAACCTTTAGTACTGTGAGTCAGAAACTGACAATCTTTTGTTGTTGTTTTTCTATTCATTTAGAGTGTAGGTTATTTTAAGGAGATAGTATAAACACCAAGAGTAAAAGAATCCTCAGTGAAATCAGCAGAAATCCAATAACTGCTCATTAGTTTGATCAGCAGAATAGCCAACAGAGCTTTGCTTTTCTAGCTCTTTTGTTGTTTACTTGTACTACTGTTCATCCCTTGCAGTTATAAAAATTTTCTTCTAGTTGCAGGCAAAATCAAGTTTTTGTTTGTTTGTTTGTTTTTAAATGCCTTAATATAGTGCCTGAAAAAATGATAATTTACAAATATTATATTTCCTTTTTCTAAAAAACAAATGTAGAATTCTATTCTTGAAAAGGTGTTCTGGTAGCGTAGTGATTGCAAGTTCAGACTGCTAACCTCAAAGTCAGCAGTTCGAAACTACCAACTGTTCCATGGGAGAACGATGAGGCTTTCTGCTCCCGTAAAGATTTACAACCTTGGAAACCCTACACAAGGTCACTGAGTCGGAATCGACTCCACAACACAGCACCACCACCGTTCTTGAAATGATAATCAAGAACATCGACTTTCTTTTATTAATGCCAAGTTAATTTCACCTTGTATAACATGCAAGACTACAAACGTTCCTGAATAAGAGCGAAACAATACACTCAAAACTATTTTAAAGCATTATGATTTATCTTTATTTTGTCATTCATATTAAAATGTGGCTTACCTTGCCATTTCATCTTCTACATATTTTTTTACTGCTTTCTCAGCAACTGTCCTATCCAGTTTTGCAATTGGCACAGTTTTAATTTCATCATACAATGCCTGTGGTTCCTAAATAAAATGTGTACCAACATTTTAATAGTCTTTTAAACTAAAAAATGATTATTTTAAGTTAACCTACTTTAAATTATTTCCAAACAAATACAAGTATATTTAACCCTAATTACATATATTAAATCATATTATAAGTTCTACATTATACCACAGTGTTTCAGTTTCTCACATATCCCTCCTTGTTGTTAAAAGCCACTGAGTCAGTTTCAATTGACAGTGAACCTGAATAGGGTTTTCAAGGAGTGGCTGGCGAGTATGAACCGTCAATCTTGCAGGTCAAAACAACCTTTCGGACTGGTGCATTATCCTACAACGCCATACTTCCTTAGTTGTAATTATATATTACCTAAGCATTAATAGAACATGGTATAGGGAGGGGAAAAAAAAAGTAACACTTAAGTTTTGGAGTTATTTATTCTTAAAGAGTTCTGGCTCCACTGTTTATTTGTTTGTAACTTCTTGAGAAAATGCATGCTTTATAAAATTACTGTGATAACTAGCAATAACATATATATGTCTGTAAAACACTGAGCATACAGATGTCAAATTCCATAGTTTTAGGTTACTAAAAACACTATGAAAATTCATGCTAAAATCACCACCATTTTCTCTTAAAAAAATTTAAATTAAATGCAAGTAAAATTTGAAATAGCCTAATGGTTATGAATCGGGCTGCGAACCTCAGGGTCAGCAGTTCAGAAACTACCAGTGATTCCGTGGGAGAAAAATGAGGCTTTCTGTTTCTGTAAAGATTTACAGCCTCGGAAACCCTATACAGGGTCGCTATGAGTCAGAACCGACTCCACGGCACATAACAACAACAACACCTTTATTTCAATATTTAAACAAAAATAAAGTAGCACCAAGAGACTGTCAATAAATATTTAACATTTGCTGTCTTACCATTGCAATTTGAACCTCTCCTCCTGTGGCATATACTTCTCCATCATGATCACCATAAAGAAAAAATCTTACTATGCTTCCGTAAAAGAGGGGCAGTGTCTTGATTGTCTTAACCTAATATTTAGTTTATTAAGAAAAAAAAAAAAAAACACAAAAAAACTGTATCATTAATACTTACAAAAGATTTAATATGAATAATTATTTTATATTTTATATAAGAAAATATCAGTATTAATCCTTTTTAAAAACTAATATAAGTGCATTCTAACAGTCAAAGAAAATATTTGTAAAAGGCTCCCATTTTATCTTAACATATCTTTGTGAAGATCAACAGCTAAATCACTACACAAAAGCTTCATAGTTAACCATGTGTTAACTAGGTCTAGAACATTTTCAAAGTCAATTATTATCAATGAACTCTTCTTTGCTCCATAAAATCTCTTGGTTTTCAACTAAGAACACTAATTTAGAAGCTGTAGTAAGTTAACATTTGTTTCAAATAAGTTCAAAACATGCCTGTAAGATTTCATTTTCTTTTGTGGCTTGAAAATCTAAGGATAATTTCCATTAACCTAAATGAGAAATTTCCAACAAGGCCTAAAAGACTTTATACCCAATGAGAACCCGACTACCATTTGCTGTACCTCTCTGTCTCATTAGTTTATCCCTGTCAGTCTCCTTTGCCAGCTCCTAAATTTCATTCTAACCTCTAAATATTAAGAGAGCCCAGGTCTATTCTCTAGCTACACTCACTACTCCTGAGTGATTTCCCCAGTTCCATGGCTTGGAATACATGATGGTGATTCTCACATTTATGGATAGGAAAGTTTCCTTCTACCTTTGCAATTACTGGTATAAATTCAATCACGACTTTAAAGACCCACAGAAAATAACACTTCTCAAGTATTTCAGGATTTGAATTCTTCGCCCAAATCCTGTCACCACCGTTAGAAAATTCTCCTAATCTCTCAAAGCACCATTCACTGTCTCTTTTCATAGCACATAATTCCTTTGAATCTATTATTTTTTATGCTTATGCTGTCTCTGTTTTTATATACCCCTTAGGATAGTGCACATTTCTCGATCTCTGTGTTCTCTACAATGCAAAGTCACAATAACTTATGTATTTGTTAAAAAGTCATTGCTTCAGGGGCTCTTGGTTTCCTTTTGACTTAGAGTAACCCCTCCTAGATTTACTCTCAATACACCTAACTGCTGCTGAATCCAAAAAAAAGTCATTACTTCAAATTACATTTTAAAAATTGAGAATATCTATGTAAGTGTGTAAAGTTCACTGCAAGAAATAAAAACCTTGCTAATTAAAGTTTTACAAATACAGGTTTTTAAAATGTTATAATAAATTATGTAATTACAATAAGTAATAAAAATCACTTTTCATTATTTCCATAGGAACCAATTCGACAGTTTTTAATTTTTAGTTACATTCTAAAACATCAAATTTAGTTTCAATTTCTACCAAAAATTTAATCTAAAAATAAGTTAAACCTACCAGTTGTCCTGCTTTGTATATTTTTCCATCCCATTCGATGGCTGAATATGTGGCCCAAGGGCCCTGCCTTTTAGAAGGGAGATCAGAACGTGTAGTTATTCCTTTAAAGAGTGTAAATTTTATCTGTTTGTCATATTTTTCATGACAGTCCTTTAGCCATAAAGTAAATTCTCTATCAATTTTCATTCGCTGTTCCTGTAAAATTTAAATTTTCTGTTACTAGTAAACAAATAATTTACTATTTACTTCATTCTTCCCACCACATCAGAAAACCTAACACAAAAATTTTTTATAAATATTATCCTGAATCCTTCTCTCCTACAAATTTATGAGAGCCAAAACACAATTATTATTGAAGAAAGGAAATCTCAGATATTATGCTTGGAACCAAGGTTTCAAGGGTCACTGTCAACAACAAAGCTTTCCTTTCCAGCTTTAAATCCTTCTTATTGTTGTTGTCAGGTGCCACTGAGTTGGTTCCAAGTAACAGCAACCCTGTATGGGGTTTCCAAAGATGTAACTCTTTGCGCAAGCAGAAAGCCTCACCTTTCTCCCACAGAGTGGCTGGTAGACTCGAACCACTGAATTTACTGTCAGTTTCTGATTAACTTGGTATGTTTAATTCACTGGATATTAAATTAATCAGGAATGGAAACAGTCATGGACTGAACAGTGTCCCTGCAGAAAATACGTGTGAATTTAGCTGGACCATGATTCTCAGTGGCTTGGCAATTATGCTGGGATGTAATTTGGCACCTGTATAAAAATAATGTATTTATCCCCCATGAGGTAATCTGATATAATCACTTCAAAAAGGGTAAAGGGTAGCATCATACAGTCACAGTCTTGGTCCGATGTAAAGAGAATTTCCCTGGGGTGTGGTTTATAACACCTTAATCTTGGCAAGAGATAAAGGGAGAGAGAAGTAAGCAGAGAAAGAGCAAAGAAAAGCAGGAGCAGTGTGTGTTGTTTGGACCCTGGGTCTCTGTGCTATGAACCCCCTAGACCCAGGGGAAGAGTGATGCTAAGACACATGGAGATCTCCAAGGGACACCAAGCCCACAGATGTTGAAATGAGACAAGGACCTTCTCCAAGAGCTTAAAAAAAGAAAGTCTTACCCTAAAGCTGGCAACCTGAATTCAAACTTTTGGCTTTTAACCTGGGAGTCCAGGTATGATGCTAGCATAAGCCCTAGATTGCTAACTACATGGTCAGTGGTTTGAACCCACCAGTTCCTTCTAGGAAACCCTATGCAGGGTTTCTGTGAGTCTGAACTGACTCTCTATATAGCACATTAACAACAAGAACAAACTGTGAGAATAAATTTCAGTTTGTTAAAGTCATCCACCTGTGCTATTTCTGTTATAGCAGCAGCAAATAACATAGGAACATCTACCAAATCTGTATACTGTACTTCAAGCCTAATATGAAGCTTGAATAAAATAACAGTATCAAACAATGCATTAATTAAATCCAGAAACTCAGTAAATGTATCAAAGTACACTGTAACATGTATGGCAACATGACAATAGAGAAACATATAAATATACATTATAGAATTCTTTTTAAATTTCTGTTTATGAAACATTTCTAAATTATAAAACACATACTTAAAAAATAACATAATTTCCTAACATCCTGAAAAGTGAAAAGATAAGTATTCAAGAAGCTCAACAAACCCCAGAAAGGATAGACTCTAAAAGACAATCACCAAGACATATAAATAAAAATCAAGCTCTCCTGGTTCTTTGAAAGAATTAATAAAATCGACAGACCATTGGCAAACTTAACAAAAGAAAAGAGAGAGAAGACACAAATAACACGCATTAGAAATCACATGGGTGATGTCACAACAGAATCAAAGGAAATCAAAAGGATAATAACAGAATACTATGAAGAGTTGTACTCCAACAAATTTGAAAACTTAGAAGACATGGATACATTTTTAGATAAACATGACCTACCTGAACTTACTTACAGTGAAACAGAAAACCTGAACAGACCCATAACAAAAGAAGAAATCGACCAGGCCATCAAAAGACTCCCAACCAAAAAAAGTCCAGGCCTAGATGGCTTCACAGGGGAATTCTACCAAACATTCAGGGAAGACCTGTCACCAATCCTACTCAAATTATTCCAGAATATAGAGGAGGATGGAAAACGTTCTAATACATTCTATGAAGCAACTATAACCCTTATACCAAAACCAGGAAAGGACGTTACTAAGAAAGAAAACTATAGCCCAATATCCCTCATAAACATAGATGCAAAAATCCTCAACAAAATCCTGGCCAACAGAATTCAGCAACACATCAAAAAGATAATACATCATGATCAAGTGGGATTCATAACAGGGATGCAAGGATGGTTCAACATTAGGAAAATGATCAACG
>NW_006408621.1:4534564-4561255 GCF_000296735.1 Chrysochloris asiatica
AAAAAAAAACAACATAGCAAAATAATTTGAGCTAACCTAGTAAGGATGACATTTAGGAAAACTAAACTATCTGATAAATATTGGACAATACCATGCTATAAAAAAATTTCCAAATCTATCATAACTGAATACTGACTCATTTTTACATGACCTTTCTCAGTGGATAATTCTCTAAGAGAACCTAACACTTTCACGAGTCATGATTTTTATAATTGTTAAGATTAATCTTAACATTTTATAAGGAAGATTGACTATAAAGACAGTGTGCTATGCATCTTACTGCTCAGCAAATTCAGGTTGACCACAAACACTTCAATTACTTGTTTACCAAATATTAAACTATCGGAAGAGTATAATCAAGTAAAAATTTCTGAGGTATGGAGGTAAATAAAAGTACAACTGTCTCATTTAATATTTTAAAACAATTATTCCCAGTGGGATAATTCTTGTTCTATCAAATCACTTGTTCTATCAAAATACTAATTTCAAACCACTTTTTACTAAAAGTATTTTAGAGTTCTATTCCATTTTATGCTCACAACTAGATTAAAATATTTGGGTTAATAATATGCAAGCACAGATCTTGTATGAGATATAACTGCTCATATATCCTATCATTAAATGAACATGGTTCTGTAGTTTCTATTCACTAAATTAAGGGTTTAATATGAACATCTAAGATCTGTGAATTTTATACAAACATGCTCTAATCAGTTTGAAATTTCTGAACAATGTGAACATTTAATGCTCATGAAGAAAAATTTATCTACGTATCATCTATAACTGTAACAGAATATTTTCATTAAATAAAATTTAAACTTCTTAAATATCAGGAAAAATCTACACTACTTGTGATTTACTTTATTTCAAAACAGAGTATTTGCAAGTAAGACACAAAAGGACAAAAACTGTTAAGCTCTCCTTATATGAAATGCCTTGTTAAGTAGCCATTAAGTTGGTTCTGACTCATAGCAAACATGTATAGCATTTCAGAGGAGCAGGTGGTGGATTTGAACTGCTGACTTTTTGATTAGCACTTCAATGTTTACCCTATAGGACTACACCAGGGCTCCTACATGAAATGCCTAGAATAGGCAAAAGAATAGAGACAAAAGGTTATTACTGGTTACCAGGGACTGAGAAGAAGAGAAAAAAGGAGTTACTGCTTGAAAAATATTGCGTTTCTATTTATAATGTTGTTGTTAAGGGCCTCCAAGTTGGTTCCAACTCACAACGACCTGTATAGGGTTTCCAGGTCTTTTTAAATCTTGTGAGAGCAGAAAACCTTATCTTTCTCCCACAAAGCAACCGGTGGGCTCGAACCACATCACAATTAGCCTTGTTACAAAATCCCTCACAAATGAATCATAGAATCCATCAACATCCTCTTCCACCTTCTCTTCTAATCAGACCCATCAGATTAGAGCAGGGGGAAATGATTTGGAAACAGAAGGTTGTACAATACAGTGAGTGTAATTAATGACATTAAACTGTACGCTTAGTAACAACTTACCTTTTTTTAAAAAAAGAAGCCACTGTGGGAACATACGTATGCATAAGTATGTAGTATATATATTAGCACTCAAAGCTGAATACTTAGAACCATACCTGTCCATTTAAAATCCTTGTAAATAGGGTGTTCTTGTCTTTCAATTTTAGCTCAAGATCCATAAAGGTCAGTTTATTTGTGCTGACCTGAAATTTGTCATTAGTGAACAATGCACCGGATATTCTGTTGTAGCATTCAATTGGTGCAAGTCCTCTCTTCTTAGGAGGAGTACACCAGTCAAAGCTTAAATAGAATAAAACATCAGTTGGTAAAAAGATTAGAATATGAAATAATACAATTTCAGCAAAATATCAAAACTTACTCTTCAACAGACGTATATGGAATTAATCGTCCATTCCAAAAACATTCAAAAATAGGCCTTTTCCCTCTTGCTGCTTTCTCAATTATAAAACAGTCATCATCATCATCTTCATCTTTTAATTCTAGATTAAAGGGGTAGGTGAAATAAAATGTTACTGATGTACAATATACATAATTTTTATCACTAAGAAGTCAATTTCTATAAGTGAATTATTAAAACTGCTTGAGAGAAATGGAAACCCAAATCCACATGACCTCTCAAATTGCATTCTATAATTGTGAGATAACATCAAGAACATCATACAGGAAGAAAGCAAAAGGTCATTAAGAAGACAAGAAAGAAGAAAAAGACCAAAGTGGATGTCAAAAGAGACTCTGCTACTTACTCTCCAGTAGAGATGCTACACTGGATGAGATCTGTATTTGTGACCATCCCAAAGAGAGGTGACAATAAGGAATGCAGAAATCATAGGACGATATCACTAATATTGCATACAAGTAAAATTTTGCTATAGATAATATAAAAATGGCTGCAACCGTACATTGAAAGAGAAGTGCCAGAGGTTCAAGCCGGATTCAGGCAAGAATCGGGAATGACAGATATCATTGCTGACATCAGATGGATCTTGGTTGAAAGCAGGGAATATAAAAAAAAGATGTTTACCTGTGCTTTACTGAATATGCAAAAGGTTTTGACTGTGTATCTCATGACAAGCTATGGACAATATTACAGAGAATGACTATTTCAGAACACTTAATAGTGTGCTCATGAGGAGCTTGAACATAAACCAAGAGGCATTTGTTTGAACAGAACAAGGGAACACCAAATAGTTTAAAATCAGGAAAGGTGTACGCCAGGGTTGTATTCTTTCACCATACTTATTCAACTTGTATGCTGAGTACATAATCTGAGAAGCTGGATTATATGAAGAACATGAAACCAGGATTGGAGAAGACTTACTAGCAATCAGCAATATGCAAATGATATAATCTTTCTTGCTGAAAACCAAGAGGACTTAAAATACTTACTGATGAAGATCAAAGACCACACCCTTCAGTATGGGCTCAAGATAAAGAAAACAAAAATCCTCACCACTGGACCAATAAATAACATTCATATAAATGGAGAAAAGACTGAAGTTGTCATGGACTTCATTTTCCATCAGCACTTATGGAAGCAGCAGTCAAGAAAAACAATGTACTGAACTAGGTAATCTGTTGCACAAGACCTCTTTCAAGTGTTGAAGAGCAAAGTTGTCAGTTTGAGGGTTAAGGTGGGCCTGACCCAAGCCACAGTATTCTCAATAATCTCATGTGCATTTGAAAGTTGGACAGTGATAAAGGAAAACCATAGAAGAACTGGTGTTGGAGGAGAATATTAAAAGTACCATGGACTCCCATCCTATCTAAAGAAGCAGTGACACCACAGATGGAGGCAGAGAGCAGCTGAGGATTCTACTCATGGAAAGAGAAAGGCTGTGTGCTGGCAGCCAGGAAGCAGGCTTGCAGAATGTGCCCTTTGGTTGCTTAAATGACAATATATTCTTGAGTGTTTTTGCGTATATCAGACAAAAAAAAACAGAGGGAATAGAAGCAAATACTGTTGAATGATGATGCATGGAGGAGCTTATAATCATTACAATGAAACAATGAGTGCAAAACCGATGTTCTCCCAGGTAAACTATCACTCAATTCACAATAAAAACTTAAAAAAAAAATTAAAAAAAAGGTACCGTGGACTGCCAAAACAACAAACCAATCTGTGTTGGAAGAAGTACAGCCAGAATGCTCTTTGGAAGCCAAGATGGCTAGACTTCGTCTCTTATACTTCAGACATATTGTCAAGAAGGACCAGTCCCTGATCAAGGATATGATGTTTGGTAAAGTGGAGGGTAAGAGAAAAAGAGGGAGACTCCCAATGAGATGGACTGGCACAGTAGCAGCACCAATGGGCTCAAGCATAGCAAAAATTGTAAGGTTGGTGCAGGACCAGGCAGTGTTTTATTTTGTTGTGTATAGGGGTTGCTATGAGTTGGTACTGACTCAAACGCACCTAACAACAACAAAGAAGAATTTTAAAGTTGATGCCACTTTACCAATGGTGTTTGTCATTTAAAAGTGAGTAATTATCTACTTTTATAAGAGCAATATTTGTCTTCAGAGTAGCACACCAGTTGCTGACCCTGCAATCTTTAAAAACCTATATACAAAGTCAAAAAATATTGCTACTGGTTTTCTAATTCATATATGCATAGGCTTATTCCAAACAAAACGTGGTTAAGCATGTCTCTGAAGTCAGTGGATGGCTGCAGACAAATTCTCTCAGTAATGTACTTGTCTTAATGTCGTTACAGTACTTTAAAAAAAAAAAAGGTACAATCCAAACAGTGGCTTCCAAGGGGATCTGCTGGGCCAGGTAACTTCAAGCAGAGAGGTCAGCTCAGAAGGTTATAGTGACTATTCTTGGGATTGCTAAGGGATAATCCTGATAAACTTTCTCGAAGGAGCTTATTAAAAGAAATTTTTAAGAAAAATGAAAATTGCATTGGTGATAAAAAAAAAAAGCCAAGAAAGTTGTACCAAGAAATTTTTTTCAAATCACAATACACCTGCTCTTTCTTTGAGGACAGCAAAGGCTGTCCTATGAGAATTTTGTTGGTAAAGTTTATCCTATCCATCCTACAATCCTGATCTTGCTCCTTCAAACTTCTTTTTGTTCCCAAAACTCAAAGAACATCTACAAGGTACATGATTTGAGTCCCATAAGGATGTCAAAACTGCCATAATGGCATGGTATAAATCTAAGAGCACAAAATTCTTTGGGGAAGGATCGTTACTGGTAGGTGCCATCAAGTCAGTTCCAGCTCACAGAGATACTATGCACAACAAAATGAAAAACTACCCAGTCTTGTGCCATCCTCACAATTGTTGTCATGTTTGAGTCCATTTCTGTCACCCTGTCACTCCATCTTGTTGGTCTACTTCTTTTTCACTGACCCTCCACTTTTCCAAGCATGATATTCTTCTCCAGGGACTGGTCCCTCCTGATAAACTGTCTGAAAGGTATATCGTGGGGATAAACATAAAGTAAAATACCTATAACCCAGCCTAGAACTCAGTCAACCTTCATGTTTCTTTTCACATTTACTACTAAATAAAGACCTGAGTTGCCCCAGGTAGAAGCTTGTTTGATATTTCTCCATGACTGACACCACGGTTTGGTGCTGGGGGCCAGGAATAACCTTCATTCCTTCTTGGTAAGAAGTTATCTTAGGAATTAATGTTTATATGAACATTGTTTCCCATCAATAACAGGTAATCTCTACTGAGCAAGCATTTACCTGTGCTGTGATTATCAATGTACTACAACAAGTACAGCCAGAATGCTCCTTATAAGCCAGGATGGTGTGATTTCATCTCTCATATTTCGGACATGCTATGAGGAAGGATTAGTCCCTGGAGAAGGACATCATGCTTGGAAAAATGTTAAAAAGCAAAGATACCAAATAATTTTAGAAATACAGCCAGAATATTCATCAGAAGCAAAGATTATGAGACTTCTTTTGTACTTTGGCTTCTAAGGAATATTCTGGTTGTACTTTTTCCAACACAGATTTGTTTGTTCTTCTGGCAGTCAATGGTACTTTCAATATTCTTCTCTAACAACGTAATTCAAATTTACCTTCTACGGTCTTCATTATTTATTGTCCAATTTTCACATGCATTTAAGGTGACTGAAATAACATGGCTTGGGTCAAACACATCTTAATCCTTAAGTAGTATCTTTGCTTTTTAACAGCAGAGTTGCCTAATGCAATATGTAGTTTGATTTCTTGACTACTGTATCCATGGGGAATGGTTGTTGCTGCTGTTGTTAAGTGTCTTCAAGTCGATTCCAACTCAAGGTGACCCTGTGTAGTGTTTCCAAGGAGCAGCTGGTGATTTTGCACCACCTACCTTGTGGTTCAAACCAACACTGCAGTTCAGGGCATTAATCAACAGCACCACTACAGGACTCCAAGGAGGGTAAGAAAGTTAAAAAGACTACTTTCAGAAGTATATAGAACTAGATGGAAGCTATGTCTCAGGACATCAGACTCATATTTTTGTATTTTTGTTTAATAAAAGTTTCTATGATTTTATAGAAATACTTTTGGACTTACACTCATACACAATAAAAAGGCTTCTGGAATAGTGGGTTTACATGTTGGGGTGCTATTCACAGGTCAACAGTTCAAATTACCAGTGGTTCCTTGGGAGAGAGATGAGGCTTTCTGTTCCTGTAAAGATACAGCCTCAGAAATTCTATACAGGGTCGCTATAAGTTGGAGCCAACTTAACAGCACATGAAATCAACAACATACCCCCAACGGCTCATATTATCCCCTATAACTGAATCCTTCATCTCTACATATATACAAACTTAAATCTCATACCTCACACATTTTGACAATGCTTTCAATTTTCACTTGGAAACCATATGGTTGATCTATGGTGTCTGGTTACATAATGTTTACCAGTTCGGACATATCAGCCAATAAAACTGATCAAATTTACTTCATACAATAAATTAGTAAACTACTGGGCATCTAAAGCTTAATTATAATATTATTTATGTTAGCAACACATTTTCATGTATCCAGATAAATAAGGATCATAGACTATGATCCTAATATAGTCACACCTCATTTATGCTATGACGTGAGACTCCGCCTCTCATACTTCGGACATGTTCTCAGTAGAGACCAGTTCTTGGAGAAAGACATCATGTTGGATAAAGTGTAAGGTGAGCAAAAAAGAGGAAGACGCCAATGAGAAGGACTGACACTGGAGCAGCAGCAGTAGGTTCGAAGGTAACAACAATTGTGAGGATAGTACAGGATAAGGCAGTGTTTCATTCTGTGGTGCACAGGGTCACTAAGAGCTGGAGCCGATTCAACAGCACCTAACAACAATAGTTATGCTGGCATAAAGTCACCCATAAAATGATGGCTTCCTCTCCTCACAAAAAGCCCTTATGAGAAATCCCTATATAAAAGTTCTTTCATATTAAAAGATCACTTTGCTCTCAAAGCAGAACTAATAGGATCACTTTTCTCTTAAAGCAGAGTCCTCTGATCATCATTCAACTTATTATTTAAAGAATTTAATCTTTCTCTTGCCTGCAAGCAGAGAAAATTTAGAAAGTAACAAATTTAAAAGGGGTTTTAGACCTCATAGCAGGTAGAGTCACTGAGTAAAACATGAGCTGACTATTTACTCAATAGTGTTAGGCATTATTCTAAGGACTTTCAACAGATTATTTAATCCTCACCACTCTCTGTGAGGGATGAACTATTACTCCAACTAGACAGATGAGAAAACTAAGGGAAGTAGTGTTTTTATCCAAGATTACAGAGTAGCTAGGAAGAGGCAAAGATGAAATTCAAACTCGGGATATCTGGTTTCAGAACCCACAATACTAAGAAAATATTATGGATATGAAAAATGTATATTATTAATACATAAATCCAATCAAGTTCAATAATGCCACTAAGGTTTTTTTAAGTGAATATATAATGCCAGTTGTAAAGTTTATCTAAAAGAGCACAAGTCTAAGAAAGTAGAATGATCTAAAAAAAGCAGCATAGTGAGAATGTCTAGCTTTAAAGATATCAATATACAGAATAAAGTTCTGACAGTATTATTACCCACATATAAAAATAAAATCAATGCCTAACAGTACAGAATTCAGAGCTATGTACTTAGAGGACACTGAATAGTTTATAAAAAACTGATAAGACATGATTATATAAAGCTAACACAATTTTATAAATGCCAACATATTCAGACAAAAGGAAGACAATATAGGGGATATAAAAAAGGTGCAATACAATGTTAAAAGTTCAACTCAAGAGAAAAGCTGTAAGAAAGCTACACACACACACACACACACACACACACACAAACAGAAGCACAGTGGTTCTGTGGGATAAGCACTGGACTATGAACCATAAAGGAGTTCTGGTAGCGTAGCGGTTACGAATTGGGCTGTGAACCGCAAGGTCAGCAGTTTGAAACTACCATCTGTTCCGCAGGAGAAAGATGAGGCTTTCTGCTCCAGTAAAGATTTACAGCCTCGGAAACCCTCTACGGGGTCTATATATGAGTCAGAACCTACTCCACGGCACTTAACAACAACAACATGATCCATAAGGTCAGCGATCTGAGACCACCAGTCACTCCACAAGAGAAAGATGAAACTTTCTGCTCCCACAAAGATTTACAACCTCAGAAATCTTATACAAGTCACTAGGAATCAGAACACACTTAACAGCACTTAGCAACATACATATAAGTATATATGTGTGTAAACTAGTATTTTATCATCTGGAATGGAATATATATAAAAATCACGAATTTAAAAATTACAAATACCAAACAAACTAAAAAGACGTGTATAAAGGAAAATAATTAAATAATTTACTCTTCTAACCTTAACAGCCTAACTATAACAATGATTAATCCTAAATCACAACTTCACATTTTGTAGCTAAAACAACAAATTCAACATACTTGATGGAAAGCATGGATCATCAGGATAAGTTTCTCTATCATATAAGAAAGGATGGTATCGGATAATCCCTTCCACTACACCGTCTCCTTCAACATGAGCCTTGAACTCAAAACTATCAGCTGCTGTGTTTATATACAACGTCTGCATGTCATCTTGTATTTCCCTTAGGTTGACAATCTTAGGTGCCTTCCCTTTTTCAAACATAGAAATCTAAAATAAAGATAAAACAAAAATAATTAAATTCTACGGTGACATTCCTTTTGATCTCAGCTACGATCCAATAACAGGCAAAACCTACTTTTATTTGTACAAGTAATTATCTAGTTTAAAATATCTCTGTGTGTGTAGTGTAAGTGTATTTACAGGTTAAATAGCTTTAATTATAATTTCAATATAGATGCTATAGATTAAGCACTGGACTGCTAATTGCAAGGTCAGTGGTTCAAACCTGCCAGCTGCTCCTAGGAAATACTATACAGGATCATTATGAGTCAGAACTGATTTGACAGCACATAACACAATGATATACACAAAATTCTAACATGTAAGCAAGAATACTGAGAACCTGACACTAAAATGTTCTATTTCTAAATCATAAGTCACCACTTAGACTTTAATGAAAAGAAGAAGAGTTATGCTCCTTTCCTCCTGCTTCAAGGTGTGATATTCAGCAACAACTCATTATCTCTACAAAAGAGAGAGGGGAAAAGAGAATCCAAACGCTACAGCAAATAAAGGTAAAGAAGAATTCATCTAAGAATGATCTGTTTAAGTGGATACAGAATTACTGAAGTACTTTGATAAAAGATAAGAGGAGTTAATTATTGACTGACTTGTTATTCAGTCATTTGATATTCAGATACCTAATAATTTTATTAACATATTAAGATGAATTTTTATCTTACTTCAATATCAATGTTGTTGAAAGGTCCAGCTTCTTTTGATGCACATATTTCATTTCCTTTTGGGCCATGAATATAGTAATGATAAATATGCCTAAAATATAGGAGAATAATTTTATACTTTCACTCATGTAAAATATAATCTTTCACTAAAAAATTTAAAAATTAATAGCTACTATTTAGAAGTACTTACTAGGTACATTTTTAAATATCTTACTTAGTGGTTAAAAAACCCTGAAACGCAGGTATTATATTTCATCTTACAGACACAAAAAAAGGGGACTCACAGTTAATATAAATTACGTATGGTCACAGAACTAATGCTTGAGAGAGGCAGCCTTTCCAAATACAAAGTCCATATATTTTACATTTCAAAGAAGTATAGTCTATTATGTATGTTGTTGTGAAGTGTCATCAAGTCGGTTCGGACCCACAGCGACCCTGTATGGGGTTTCCAAGGAGCAGCTGGTGAGCTCGAACCACAGACCTTGAAGTTCAAACGACTCTGCTGTTTGATGCATTAGCCCACAGTACCACACCAGGACTTGGTATATATTATTAAGTGTAGTATATTATGCTGAGTGAAACTGTTGTTGTTGTTAGGTACCATCAAGTCAGTACCAACTCACAGTGACCCTATGCACAACAGAATGAAACACTGCCCAATCCTGGGCCACCCTCACAATCACAGCTACCTTTGAGTCAATTGATGCTGCCACTATGCCAATCCATTTTATTTTGAGTTTTCCTCTTTTTCTCTGACCCTCCACATTACCAAGCATGGTATCTTTCTCCAAGGACTGGTGCCTCCTGACAATATATATGTCTGAGGTACGAAAGATGAAGTCTGGCCATCCTGGCACCCAAGGAGTACCCTGGCTGTATTTCTTCCAACACAGATCTATTTGTTCTTTTGACAGTCCATGGTACTTATATTCTTCTCCAACACCATAACTCAAATCCATCAATTATTCTATAGTCTTCCTTACTCACTATCCAACTTTCCCATGCATATGAGGTTACTGAAAATACCATGGCTTGTGTCAGGCACACCTTAGTCCTCAAACTGATATCTTTGCTCTTCAACACTTTAAAAGAGGTCTTGTACAGATTTTCCCAGTGCAATACATGATTTGATTTCTTGACTGCTGCTTCCATGAGTGTTGATGGTTGACCTGAGCAAAATGAAGTCACAGATGTCAACTTTTCCTCCATTTATATGATGATATTTATTGGTCCAGTGATGAGGATTTTTGTTTTCTTTACATTGAAGTGCAAACCCAAACTGAAGGCTGTGGTCTTTAATCTTCATCGATAAAGTATTTTAAGTTTTCTTCACATTCAACAAACAAGGTTGTATCATCTTCATATTACATGTTGTTAATGAATCTTTCTCCTATCCTGATGCCATGTTTTTCTTCATATAATCCAGCTACTTTATTTGTTCAGCATACAGATTGAGTAAGCGTGGTGTAAGAATACAACCCTGGCATACCTTTCCTAATGTTAAACCTTTTAAAACAGAATTTTGGTGTTCCCTTGTTCTGTCCTAACAACTGCCTCTTGGTCTATGTACAGGTTCCTCATGAGCACAATTAAGTGTACCCGAATACTCATACTTTGCAATGTCAGCCATAGTTTGTCATGAGCCACACAATCAAAAGCCTTGTAAAGTCAATAAAACACAAGTAAACATCTTTCTGGTATTTTGATGTAAGCAATGAGATCCCTCATTTACGCCCTAACCAGCTTGAAACTCTGGAAATTCTGTCAATGTGTGGTTACAGCCATTTCTGTGTTAGCATTGCTAAAACTGTACTTGCATGGGAGATCAATGATATTGTCCGATGATTTCCACATTCTGTTAAGTCACCTCTCTGGAATGTGCACAAATACAGATCTCTTTCAGTTAGTTGGCCATGTAACTGCCTTCCAAATTTCTTGGCATAGATGAGTGAGTGCCGCAAGTTGGCATCACTTTGTTGAACGATTTCAATTTGTATTCCATTAATCACTTTGTTGAACGATTTCAATTTGTATTCCATTAATTCCCAATGCCGTGTTCTTTGCCAATTACTTCAATGCACCTTGGACTTCTTCCTTCAGGATCATTGGTTCTTAATAATATGCTACCTCTTGAAATGGTTGGAAATCGACCATTTCTTTTTGGTACAGTGAGTCTGTGTATTCCTTCTATCTTCTTTTGATGCTTTTGTCATCATTTAGTATTTGTCCATAGAATCCTTCAATACCATAAGTTCTCTCAGCTTGGGAAATGCTGAGCATGTTCTTCATTTTGGTTTTCTAACTCCAGGTCTTCGTACATTTTGTTAATAATATTTGACCTTGTCTTCTCAAGCTGACTTTTGAAATTTTCTGTTCAGCTTTTGTACCACCTCACTTCTTCCATTTGCTTTAGCATCTCCATGCTGGAGAGCAAGTTTCAGAGCCTCTTCTGACATCCATTTTGGTCTTTTCCTTCTCTTTTGCCTTCTCAATGACCTTTTCCTTTCTTCCTGTATGATGTTCTTGATGTCAACCCACAACTCTTCTAGTCTCCGGTCTTTAGTGTCTAATGCATCAAATCTGTTTTTCAGATGATGTCTAAATTCAGGTGGTATATATTCAAGGCCATATTTTCACTCTTGTGGACTTGTTTTAATTTTCTTCAGCTTCAGTCTGAATGTGTAATTGATGGTCTGTTCCACAGTGTACCCCTGGCTTTGTTTTGGCTGATGATATGGAGCTTTTCTAGTGCCTCTTTCCACAGATATAGTCAATTTGATTTCTGTGTATTCCATCTGGTGAGTGAAATTAGTCACTCACAAATAGACAAATATTGTATGAGACCACTGTTGTAAAAAGTTAAGAAATGGTTTTCTTGATTAAAAACATATTCAAGGATGGCTAGGAGGAAGGGAGAAGAGAAAATTATTCATGTGATAGAGGAAGATACAGGTTCACATGGGTGATGGGGCCAGGCAATATGCAACAAGAGGGAGGCTGGCAAAGGAAGGATGAAGGTAACTGGATTCACAGGGAGGAATGCAGGAGTTAAGGTGAATAGAGGTAAATACCGTTAACTAATAGTACATTGTGGGGATTGCATCATTGTAAAGAAGCAAAGTATTTGATTTGTTGATCGTAAAACTAATGATCTGGCCTGTAAATCTTCACTCAATTCACAATAAAAAGGTTTTTTTAAAAGTATAGTTTATCAAATCAAATATGCTAGAATAAAGTAGAAGACAACAGGAGGTTATTAAAATTCTGTCAGATATTCTAGAAAGGACTCAAATATCAGATAATATACTGGATTAAATTATGTTCTCAACTAACTATTCTTATTGTAATATTCCAAAAGCAAACAAAACAATATATTATCCTACATTGAAAACAACTGCTTTAGAAATCATTACTACTTTATTTTTTAAGTAAAAGTTTTATAAGATTGTATCTTGGTGACATTGTTGAGGGTTAAAAAATAACATCTTTAGTTATTCCTCAATAGAAATTTGCAGTATTTCATGATAAAAATTTAAATTAATGATCATTAAGTTTTTTTACTCATTAAAATACCAATGAAATAAAGAGATCAGTGAAAATCTTTAGATCTTTCTTCCAATTTCTCAAAATAAATGTGACACAATAATCAACAAGCAACAGTTTACCACTCTATATTAAGAAAGATCACTTTAGATAGTAATCACAACTGTCTGCTTAAAATAGTTAAATGAATATACTATTATTTGCTACAGCAAGCAGGTATTATTATGTTATCTGCACTGAGTTCCTTTATTAAAGCAATTGCTTAATTTTTAAAATAGTAAATATAAAATTAGGGAAGAAAAACCCAAATTCCTTAAATATCCTGGGGTACAAGTCCTAATAAATCACAATAATAATTGAAAAGAATACTCCTATAAAGCAAATTTATTTTTCATGAAATATGTTTATTTAAACATAATCATATACATTAATGTTTAAATACAGAATCTCAAATTAAGTATAATAGTTATTTTGAGTAAAATGACAAGATTTTTAAAAACATGAATTTTCTGAAGACATATCTTCTTTGCAAGACCTCTATACTAATGCAAATTATAGAAAGAATCCAGTAAATAAATGGTCTATAGCATACAGCTACAGGGGGAAAAATACTAAGTCATTAAATAGTCTTCTGATTTAGCCTATAGGAATATATAGTACTTCTAGAACAGTATGCCTTACTGGGATAACTATACAATAATAAGGTCCTGGTGTGGCGAAAGATGTAGGCTAAGCATTGGACTGTCAATCACAAGGTAAGTGATTCAAAAGAAACCCGATATTGCTTATATGAGTTGGAACTGACTGAACAGCACTCAACATCATTATCTTTTGTTGTTGTTGTGGAGTGCTGTCCAGTCAATTCCAAATAATAGTGACCCTGTATAGCGTTTCCAAGGTTATAAATCTTTACGGGAGCAGAAAGAAGCCTCATTTTTTTCCCACACACTGGCTGCTGGGCTCCAAATACCGATCTTAGCAACCAGGGCTTATCCTACAGTGCCACAATGCTCAAATCAGTTCCAACTCAAAACCATACATACGTATAGGGTTATTCGAGGCTTTAAAATTTTCAAGAGAGCAAAAACTCTCATCTTTCTCCCATTGAGCAAGCTAGATGGCTCAATCCAGTGCTTATTGTATGCAGTCACCAGACTCCCAAACTTACATCAGTATAGTTAATATTAGTAATCTACTAATATGACATGCCAATATATCAAACTTTGCTCTTATTTCTCCCCTTTTAAACAGACTTTACATAGTATTTCAATAACCATTTACGGAGCATCTTCTAATTAGCAGGCATTCTTCTAGACCCTATGGATACAGCCAATAAATAGAAAAGAAAGACATAGAAATGCAGACAAAACAAACAAAATAAGTAAAATATATTGTATGGAAGATAATGATATGGAGAAGAAACACAAAAGTGGGATATGAGAGTAGTGGTGCTGAATTTCATAAATCTTGATGTTCATTTTCATTTTACAACAGACCTCAAAAAAGCCTATGCCAGATGAATGCATAAAATAAAATTGTAGCATAAACATATGTTGTTGTTGTTAAGTGCCATATAATGAGATATTATTCGACCCTAAATAGAAATTAAATATATGTTACAACATGGATGAACATTAAAAAGATTATGCTGAGTGAAATTAGCTAGACACAGAAGGACAAATAGTGTATGATCTAACTCATACAAAATACCTAGAATTAGAAACTGTACTGGTTAATGGGATGGGAGAGAGGAGAACAGAAGGAGTCAATGATGCAAAGCACTGAACTTTTGGATGATAAAACTGATAATGGATATCAATAATGGTGCACATGATTAATGTCAATGATGCCATTAAACTGTACAAATAAAATATGTTAAACAGCAAATGTTGTGTCATATATATTTCTACAATAAAAATTGTTTTAAATTGATATAAATGAAGCCTGTACCATAAACAGAAATGAAGTTCTGATACATGCCATGAAATAGATGAACCCTGAAAGCATTATGCTAAGTGAAATAAGTCAGATGCAAAAATACAAATGTTGAATGATCACACTTTTTCAAAAGTTTATTTGCGGTTATCAGGGGCATTGGGAAGGAGAGATGGGATATTAGTGCTTAAGGGGAACTGAATTCTGTTTAGAGAAATGAAAAATTTTGGAAATGGATAATGGTGATGTTTGCAGAACATAGTGAATGAAATTAGCATCACTAAATTATATGCCTAAAAAATGGCTAATGGCAAATTTGTTACATGTACTATACCACCAAAACAAATCTGTGTCTCAAATAAAGCTCATATACCACAGGTGATCTATAAATATTTGAGAGAGAGCCGTTTTAACACCATCATCAGAGTATTGCATATTATATTGAAGGAAATCAAACAGGAGTCTAAATAACACCAAAAAGGCTTCAAAGGTATCTTCAATATTTTCTGTTTTAAAAGGGATAAGTAGCACTATGTCCGGAACCAAATACAATTACTTACGCTAACTGCCGTGTCCAAAGATGGAAATAATTTTTCAAATACTGTATGTGTTCTGGTTGTACTCCCGTGATTACCACAGCAGTAAAACTATCTTTTTCTTTCTCCTCTAAGATAAGATGATGTAGAAATCTTTCATCATCATTTGCAATGTGACCAGAATCAGATGGCTATAAGAGGAAATATAAACATAACAGATTAGATAGAACTAAATTATATAAAAACATTTATATCTGTTTTAATTCACTTAGAAAGCTTCAGAAAAACAAGTTGTCCTGTCCCATAATGATAAACCAACTTTAGAATCACAAAGAAAAAGATAAAAATAGCAAATATTGAGTTAAACAAGACTAGAAATTTGAGAACACTTACCATACAATGTAGTATGTTGTTATTATGTGCTGGAGTTGGTTCCAACTATAGCCACTCTGTATAGGGTTTCTGAGGCTGTAAATCTTTACAGGAGTAGAAAGCCTCATCTCTCTCCTGTGGAACCACTGGTAGTTTCAAACTGCTGACCATGAGATTAGCAGCCCGATTTATAACCATTACTGTACCAGAGCTCTTTATGTGTGTATGTATATATATATGTTGTTGTTGTTGTCATGTGCCGTGGAGTCGATTCCGACTCATAGCGACCCTGTACAGGGTTTCCGAGGCTGTAAATCTTTAAGGGAGCAGAAAGCCTCATCTTTTTCCCTTAGAGCAGCTGGTGGGTTCTAATCAGTGAGTTTATGGTTCACAACCTAGTGCTTATCCTACAAAACCAACGAGCTTCTTAGGTACCTTACTGATACTCATTAAATGGCTGTTTGAATGTACTAAGTATAAAATACAAGAAAAGCCAATACAAAAAGTAAGATCCAAAAGATCCCAGTTTTGCCAACTTTGCCATACATATGTATATATTCAGTTTTGAAAATCATTTAAACTCTTAATTTCTATTTCTCACCAGTTTTAATATGATAGGTATTTCCATCAATATGCTTTATATGACTTTACAAAGGTAAGGTAAGATGAAATTAGTTTAGGGAAATCATTATGTGAATAAAATCCACCAATATACATAAATTGATACATAAATACAAGTTAAAGACAAAAAAAGTGAGATGAACAAAAGAGAAGAAATTTTCTGGACACAGAAGATAAAAGTAGCTAATGAATATGAGGATAAAATAAACCCATCGACATGGTTAGGTTCCAAAGACCAGGTTGTTATGCCGATTGTAGTATCTTAGACAGAAATTGTTGTTAAGTGCCGTCGAGTCGATTCCAACCCATAGCGACCCTGTATAGGCTTTCTGAGAAGCTGGTGAGCTTGCAGTTCAAACGACTTTGCAGTCTGACGTATTAGCCCACAGTGCCACACCAGAAATTAGATGAATTTAATTAGATTTAAAAAAAAGCTTTGTCATATTAATTGTCCAAAGGAATACAATTCTAACTACTGAACCAAAATGCATTGTACCTTTCTGTTTCTAATGTAGCCACTATATATTGCCTCTTTATTTTTCTCCTTCTTCTCAAAATCTTCTTTAGAAAGCACAAGTTCATGAACATCTTGGGATTCTGCAGGTTTGCTTATCATCTGTTACACAGCAAAAAGAGTACTTTAAAAATTCCTAATAGTCAAACTGATTTATTTGTTCATTTAAAAAGCATCAGTCTCAAAATATTTTCATTCATTAGAAAATTTTACTTACTCTGGCTGACTGTCCAACAAAGAAAACAGCCTGCTTGCCACCAACACCAAAATAAGAAATATCACTATTTAAACTGCGTGGCACTGGTACTGGACGAACATATCCTGAATGATCACTAAAATAAAACATAACATTAATGCAGTGATTTTAAACAAGTTACTTTGGTACCAAAAGAAATGTTTATAGAACTTTTATTAAATGTTAGCAAAGTGATCCCCAAGCCAGCGAACTCTATTACTCAAGGTAAAAGAATCAGAGCTGAAAGTCAAGGCATGGTATTTTGCAAGGGTTCTCAAAGTGCAGCCCCAAATGAGCAACATAAGCATCACCTGGGAACTTCAAGAAATATACATTCCTGGGACTCAGCCTACTGAATTAGAAAATCTTTTTCATCTGTACTACAGAAATAACTTTGTCCTTATAAATCTTTATGCCTCTAGAACCATCCTTCAAAAATGTCTGCTACTTTGAAGAGTGTTAAAATATTATCTAAAGAAGAGGGTTACACGATCAAAAGAAAGGAGCTCTAGTAGCGTATTGGTTATGAGTCGGACTGTGAACCTCAAGGTTAGCAGTTCAAAACTGCCAGCTTTTACATGGGAGAAAAATGAGGCTTTCTGCTCCTATAAGATTTACAGCCTTGGAAACCCTGGACCAGGGTAGCTATAAGTCGGAACCAACTCCACAGCACATAACTGGCAACACCATCAAAAGAGATTCTCATTTCCATGTATGATGACAGATGAAGAGCCCTCAGGAAACCTCCCACCATACCATAACAACATCCTGGAGAAGAGACATTGTTAGACTCAAAAATAAACACGAGGTTGCCAGATACAGCATTTCCCATTATCAGAAAAAAAACAGAATTGGGGTAATTCTGGAACAATTATTAAAATCAATGGAAGAGTTAAAGAACAGCTGTGACCCAGCTGGAGAGAATAAGTGAACTGGAAGATACATTCAGAGAACTTACCCAAAAGGAAATTGAAAATACCAAAGTAGGGTATTAAAAGACATGAAATAGTAAAATAAGTTATCTTTCACAAATTATATGTAATTCTAGAAAGAAAAAAGGATAATGGACAACAGCTGTAAATATTCTCAAGTCAATATAAAACATGGCTCCACAGATCCATGAAGACCAAAAGGGCCACAGAGGATTAAAAAAAACACTGTAATGAACATATAAAATAAACAGAATAACTAGAATATAGTCTGATCAATAAAACAGGACAGAAGGAGTCCTGGTATTGTGCTGTAGGATAATCACAAGGTCAGCGGTTCAAACCTACCAGTCACTCCTTAGAAACCCTATATAAGGTTGCTATGATTTGGAAACGGCTCAATTGCACTAAAAAAACAACAGGCTTTAATAGCAACAATGTAAAAGACAGTAGAATATTATCTCCTAAGTAAATAGAGAAAATGTGTCTCCCTAGAATTTTAAATTAGAGCTAAATAAAAAATTCACAGGTAAAAATAAAAGGAATTTTCCAGAGCTCTCTGAGGTGGAACATTCCTACTTGAAAGGACAAGCAGACCAGTCAAGAAAAGCTAGAGGAACAGAAGATACTTCTTGAAAGAAAGACCAGCAGGAAAAATTTAAAACAAAAATGGTGGTCTAATTGGCTACTACAAGAACCAATAAGTTGTTCACTGGGGAGCCATCAAGGCAAGCAATCAAGTCCCTTCAAGACAAACCCCCCCTCCAGGACCGAAACTTAAAGGGAACACATGAGCAGGCATGCAAGCTTGCAGGTGACCAACTTGGTCAACTGGTGAGTGGAAGAGGAGGAGAGGCAGCAATGAAGTTATGGGCTGAGTTCAACCACATTCCATAGACTCCCGTTGACCTGTAGATGACAGAGAGAAGAGGAGGGGTTGGTTGGTCCAAAGTGTGGTGAGACCTGTGGACTCCTAGGCCCATGGACAAGAACATAGCTACAGAGGGCTACAGCTGACAGCAAAGCGTCCAGCTGATATGAAGTGAGGGGAAATGCATAAGAATGCCCAAACTTGTAGACAGTACCCATTCAATGTAGCTTTGATGCTTTGATGATCAGAACTCAACCAGAGAAAGATAAAAGGGAAGAAAAAAGTTTGTTTTTTTAAATAAAGGAAACAAGTGTAAGTTGCTACAATTTGATGAACTTGACCTATACTAATGGATGTAGCAGCTCAAAATACCAACTGACAGGGAAGGAGTCCTCACATCTAAAATCAATCCAATCCACTCTGTGGGACTGGCAACTTAGAACTGGTTACCTAAAATGGGAGGGGCTATAAAGGCATGAAGTGACTGGCTTACAAATTTTCAAGAAGGAGTTTAGTTTCAAAGTGTGGAGGCCAAGGTAGAATCCCCAATGAATAGTTTTCATCTTGTTTAGTCTGGTCTGGTGAAATGAGATGGGTATAAGATTCTTACGAGTCAATAGTGAGTAATTGTTATCATGACTAATTTTGACTGTCACAATTGTATAGGTAGAAAAAGAAGTTTTGTGACAAAAAGAGGGAAGTAGTTAAACTTACAGTCCAGGAACAGAGAACTCCAGGCCCATCAAAGTAAAAGAGCACAAGCAGAATGTGAGAACCTATCCAGAGAAGCAGCCAATACCAGAGATGGAGACAGAGATGGGAGCACGGAGAGAGACAGCAGCAGAGGACTCTAGACTTACAGAAAGAGAAAGGCTGTGTGCTGGCAGCAAGATGCTGGTGGCCAGGAGGCAGGCTAGCAGAATGTGTCCTTTGGTTGTTTAA
Source organism: Chrysochloris asiatica (assembly GCF_000296735.1). NCBI lineage: Eukaryota > Metazoa > Chordata > Mammalia > Afrosoricida > Chrysochloridae > Chrysochloris > Chrysochloris asiatica. Next base: position 4,554,397 of record NW_006408621.1, read on the forward strand.
ATGATCACATATTCCTGAGTGTGATTTTTGTGTACATTCCCATTCCCCCCTAAAAAATAAACAGAAGGAATAGAAGCAAAGGAGGATACTGTGGTCACTGCGATGAAATGATATGTGTAAAACTAGTGTTCCCCCATGTAAACTAATCACTCAATTCACAATAAAAACTTAAAATAATATTAAATAAAAGAAATTTACAACCAAAATGCCTGGTGTAAAGAAATGTTCTTACAAACACAATCTGACAATCAAGAGGACAACATGAAGTAATATGTATAGTTTTTTTTGTTTGTTTTTTTTTTAAGTGGTATGATTTGGAGAGTGGTGTGTATATATTTTGGGATTTCTAAAATGTAAAAACTGAAATTCTATACAATGAAAGTACTAATTTAAGAACGAAGTGGTCAGAGCTAAAGAGTTCTATAGGTCCGTATTTTGGGTAGAGGGGTGTACTTTCAAACTTGACATCTAGTGTCAAATATTCACATTAAACTGTCAAAGACAATCAGGAAAAAATATATATAAATTGCAAACAATCAAGAGAAAATAAAAACAGCAATAACAAAAAGATTCAACAAACTTTCTTAAAGGCACAAATACAACAGAAGAACAATAGAAAATGGGATAAATAAAAACACTTTAATTACTAGAAAATGTCCTAACACAGTATGTGTCGATAAGAAAAATAATGCAAATGGAGAAAATCAGCAAAGCATACTAAAAAACTGCCATTTTATAACACAGAAGCACACAAAACCACAACTGAGCAACAGACCTACACACACACAAACACACCCCATACAACATACATTTAAACTTGACATCAAACAAGCATATATCCACAAAAGTCCCTGTGTAACACATTAATAACTGCATCCCCACCAATCACCTCAAACAATATACACAAAATATCCCACTCATACTATGCATACAAACAACACAGTATGTATGAGCACATATGTGATTACTAAACAGCATGAACATATGCACCCCAAAATGTATGTACTAACCTATCTCACACAATACACATACATACACCAGATTAAAAGAAAAACATTTAATAACTACCACAAAGAAAAATGTATGAGGTGGCTTCAAAAAGTTTACATAAAAATGGAATTAAAAGGCTTTACACTCACTCCAGCAATACCTGCAACTAAAGAGTCCTCCTGTGGAGATAGCAACTTGTCAGCATGGCCCAATAGTTTGTGAACAGCAGACTCCACCCAGGGAAGGTGGTTGTGTTCATCAAATCCACCTGCCCTTACTGCAGAAAGACCCAAGAGATCCTGTGCCAACTGCCTTTCAAACAAGGGCTTTTAGAATTTGTCGATATCACAGCCTCCAATGACACAAATGCCGTTCAAGATTATCTCCAGCAGCTCACAGGAGCAAGAACGGTACCTCAGGTTTTTATGGGTAATGATTGTATAGGTGGACACAGTGATCTGATAACTATGCAAGAAAATGGGAGCTGTCAAATTGGGTGGTGGATATGGGAGTACTACAGTAATTACAGAGTGGACCCCAGGCTGATGTCCCTTTGGGAGCTGGATGGTCTGGCCGATGACAACAGCATTTTTTGGTGGATGGATCTGATGCCGTTCTTTCCCAACTACAACAGCTGTTTACTTAAAATTCTGAAACACACTAACCAAAATGAAGTGGAGGAGGAAGATTATTTGACAAAACCTGCTTTTTTCTTTAGGATCAATATTTTTTATGGACTGCCTTGCCCCCCTTCCCCAACACAAAAAACAGGGCCAAAATGGTTAATGGTCTGGTCTGGCCTTGGGTTTCCTCTGGGTTGACCTTTGGGGTTCCAAAAGACCAGATCAAGCTCTAGCTTAGGATTCACTCACCAACCAAAAGAACTTCTTTTTGGCATGTTTTTCCTAGTATCTGTTCTCCACGTGCCAGCATTTCTCTACCTCTAAAACCAGTATTTTTAATCTTCTTTATCTCTGGCCCTCCAAGATGAATCTACAGTGTCGTCTGTGACTGGTCAGCAACTGAAATCACTTCTGATTTTATCACTATGGCAGAGGTACAGCTGTCGGCCGGCTTGCCATCTCACCACACCCCACCCTACCCTACCCTACCCCACCCTGACAATCATACTCTGAACGAGTGTTGTCAACATTGACAACGCACAAATCTCAAAGGAACGGTTAGACAAGCCTGTACAGGATCTACAGACCCCAAATGAGAACCTGTATGAAAAGTTCAGCACTGTTAGTCTTCGCTTGGTACCACAGGGATTCAGGGGCTGCATAGTCTTATATATGATGGTCATCCAGGTAATTCTGAACAAATGTGTATTGTGATTTAAGTTATCACCAAAAATTTTTTAATTATTGAAGATTTGTTGTTCTATCCTTTTAAAAAAATGTGAAAGGAGTCAAATTTGAAAAATGATTCTCAATCTTTCTTTTTATGCCTTTTTTTTTTTTTTATGTTCCTGAAAACTCAATTCCTTAACTGTGAAGTTTCGTTTTCTATTCAAGAATTAGAAGCTTAAATTAATTTCCTTAATGTGGTCTCTAGTACAAATAGTGAAGTTCATTTAAAATAAAGAAGCATGCATAAATGAAAAAAAAAAAAAAATGAGTCAGTTCCACCAGATAACCACCCTATACTTCCAAGGAGCCACTGGTGGATTTGAACAACCACCTTTGAGGCTAGCAGTCCAGTGATTGTTCTGTTCTATGTGCAGTAAAATTCTTTCAAAGTGTGGAGACACAGACTTTCAAATGCACTAAAGTGGACAAAATTTGTTATGAGCAGATCTGAGCAATAAAAAAAAAATGTTAAGAGCAGAAAAGAACAAATGCTGGTGAAGTAATGAACTGAATTAGTAAAATGGTTCAAAAACTGTCGACAACGGTATATGACTTTTACTCAAAAAGCTAGAAATAGCAGTACCTTATGATCCAGCCATCTCACTCGTAGGTATGTATCCTAGAGATCTAACAGCAGTGACATGCATAGAAATATGTACACCTACCTATGTTCATTGCAGCATTATTTATCCTGGCAATAAGATGGAAACAACCAAAGTGCCAATCAGTGAATGGGTAAATGGATGAACAAACATATAAATACAATGGAATATTAGCAGCTATAAGTGGTGCTATATGATAAGCACTGGACAGCTAATTGCAAGGTTGGTGGGGTTCAAACCCACCAGGCGCTCCTTGGAAACTCTATATACAGTGTCACAATAAATCATAATTGACTTGACAGCACTTAACAGCAAAAACAACAAATAAAGAATGATATGTTCTCAAAACATTTCATTAACATGGATGAATATAGAGGACATAATCCTGAGTAAAATTAGTCAATCACAAAAAACAAATATTCTATGGTCTCACTTTTATAAAAGCTAAGACTAAGTATACATACAGAAAGCAATTCTTTGGTGGTAAGGAAGAAAAAGGAAGGGAGGGAGGAGGATCACTTTCTAGGTAACAGAATATACTTGCTATTGTTGGTTAATATGAGTAACATCTTTACAACTGGATTAAGGTACATGATGACAGTAAGAAGTACACAAGAATAAGAGATAATTTTGCTAATGTTAAAACATATACAAATTTTGCAACAATACTAATAATAACCACCCAAAAATATGTATGTAGATACATAGGTAGATAAGTATACATATGTATAAAAGAAGGCATATACTAACACATGTACATACATGAATAGATGTATATATAGGTATATGTATATAGGAAGTAACATATACATGACTTCTCATACATGTCTGTGGGTGTTGCATACATATTCATATATGAAGGGGCTTCAAAAAGTTAAAGGAAAAGTAAAATTAAATGATAATGAAATTTTTGCATTAAGTTTTTCCAGCCCATTCATATATAATAAAGCACATAAGGAGGACAGTTTGGATACTTCCTAAACATAAGAAAACATTTTGCAAGATTACTTTCCTGGGTTTGAAGGTTTCAGATCATAGACACATGAGCGAACACAGTCAATTGGCCTAACATAGTTCATAAAGATAATCTTCTATAATCTAGTTTGGTGATTAGTTGTGGGGTCTTAAAAGCTTGCAAGTAACCATCTAACATACTCTCTACTACCATCTAAGATTGGTCTCTACTCTATAAAAGACAAAGAAGGAAACCAAAGATTCAAAGAAGAAACTAGTCTACAAAACTAAGGGCTCACATGAATCAAAATATATTGTGAGACCTGAAGAACCAGAAGGTGTCCACCTACCACTATCAAGCATTCTGGCCAGGAATAGAACAGACGATCCTGGATAGCAGGAAAGAAAAATGCAAAAACAAGAAAAGAAAATTTGCTCCTAAACAAGACCAGACTAATCAATCAATAGAGATGAAAGGAACTCCTGAGACATTTACCCTGAGATACCCTTAAAATTAGAAATGAAGCCACCCCAAGAGTAACCTTTCAGACAAACAGAATGGCTCATACAATAAACCATGTCATCCTGAATACTGTGAACCTTTAAGTAATCATCTATGAGGGAGCTGGGAGCTTCAAAATTCCATTGTCTTTTCATTTAATTATTTTCATGAACTTAATATGAGACTAAACAATCAACATTTGCTCTAAAGCAAAAATGTGAAGATAAGGAGGAAAGTTTAGAAAAGCCAAACTAATGGAAACAGAACCAGTATGGAACTAATGAGAATGCTGACTCACTGTGAAAATTGTAACCAATGCCACTGAACAACCAGCAGAGAAATTGTTCAATGGAACCTAACTTGCAAAGCAAGCTTTCACTAAAAACAAAATAAAATTAATAATAATAATAAATGTTTAAGAATCCAGGAACAGAGGACCCTAAGACTATCAAAAGAGAAGGGCATACTGTGGTGAGACTTGGGGATTCATGAGCCCATGGAAAAGGACACAGCCACGGAGGGCTAGAGCTGAGTGAAGCATCCGTATGATATGAAGTGAGGGAGAGGCACAATAATGCCCCAACTAGCAAATAATGCCCCATTTGACCTAGCCTCGATTACTTGATAATCAGGACTTGTTGTTAGGTGCCATCAAGTCCATAACAACTCATAGCGACTCTATGCACAGCAAAATGAAACACTGCCCAATCTTGGGCCAACCTCACAATTGTTGCCACACTTGAGTCCATCAGTGCTGCCATCTGACCAATCCATCTCATTGAGGGGGGTCTTCCTATTTTTCTCTGACCCGTCACCCTACCAAACATATTCTTCTCCAGTGACTGGTCCCTCCAGACAAAATTTCCAAAGTATGAGAGACAAAGATTGGCTATCCTGGCCTCCAAGGAGCACTCTGGCTGCGCTTCTTACAACACGGATCTGTTTTTTTTTTTGAAAGCCAATGTCACTTTCAATAGTCTCCTCGAGCACCATAACTCAAATGCGTCAATTCTTCTACAGTTTTCCTTATTTACTGTCCAGCCTTCGCATGCAAGTGAGGTTATTGAAAATACCAGCACTTGGGTCAGGCACACCTTAGTCTTCAAGGTGACATCTTTGCTCTTCAACACTTTAAAAAGGTCTTGTGCAGCAGATTTGCCTAATGCAATACGTCGTTTGATTTCTTGAATGCTGCTTCCGTGAGTGTTGATAGTTGATCCAAGAAGAATGAAGTCCTTGACAAGTTCAATCATTCTCTGTTGATAAGGATGTTGTTTATTGGTTCAGTGGTGAGGATTTTTATTTTCTTTACATTGAGATGCAATCCATACTGAGGGCTGTGCTCTTTGATCTTCACCAGTAAATATTTTAAGTCCTCTTCACTTTCAGCAAGTAAGGTTGTATCATCTGCATATCGCAGGTTGTTAATGAGTCTTCCTCCAATCCTGATGCCATGTTTTTCTCCATATATATAATCCAGCTTCTCTTATTATTTGCTCACCATACAGGCTGAATAAGTATGGTGAAAGAAGATACCCATCGCACACCTTTCTTAATTTTAAACCATTCAGTATTCCCATGTTCTGTTTGAACAACTGCCTCTTGATCCATGTAGATTCCTCATGAGCACAATTAAGTGTTCTAGAATACTCATACTTCGCAATGTTGTCCGTTGTCCTTCACTTGTCATGATCCACACAATCGAAAACCTTTGCATAGTGAATAAAGCACAGGTAAACATCTTTCTGATATTCTCTGCTTTCAGTCATGATCCATCGGACATCAGCAATGATTTCCCTCATACCATGGCCTCTTTTAAATCCAGCTTGAACCTCTGTAAGTTCTTGTCAATGTATATGCTTGCAGCCATTTCTGTATAACCTTTAGAAAATCTTTACTCACATGAGATATCAAAGAGATTGTCTGATGATTTCTGCATTCTGTTGGGTCACCTCTCTTTGGAATAGGCAGAAATACTGATCTCTTCCAATCAGCTGGCCAGATAGTTGTCTTCCAAATTTCTTGGCAGAGATGAGTGAGTGTCTCCTGTGCTGTCTCACTTGCTTGAAAGATTTCAATCTTTATTCCATCCATTTCTGGTGCCTTGTTCTTTGCCAATTCCTTCAGCGCATCTTGGACTTCCTCCTTCAGTATCATTGGCTCTTGATTGTATGCTACCTCTTGAAATGGTTGAACACTAACAATTTCCTTTTGGTACAGTGACTCTGTGTATTCCTTCCATCTTCTCTTGATGCTTTCTGCATCATTCAATAATTTGCCAAGAGAATCTTTCGATAATGAAAGTAGAGGCTTGAATTTTTTCTACAGTTCCTCCAGCTTGAGAAATGCTGACCCTGTTCTTCCTTTTAGGTTTTCTAATTCCAAATCTTTGCATAATTTATTACAGTATTTGGTTTTATCTTCTTGAGCTGATCTTTGACATTTTCTGTTCAGCTCTT
>NW_006408621.1:4561687-4564195 GCF_000296735.1 Chrysochloris asiatica
AAGGTATTTGAAATAAACAAATCATTGCCTTCCTTCTGTGAACAGGAACCAGACAAGGATGCCCTTTGTCACCACTCCTATTCAATATTGTGCTAGAAGTCTTAGCAAGAGCTATACAGCAAGACAGGGAAATTAAAGGCATCCAAATTGGCAAAGAGGAAGTAAAACTCTCGCTATATGTAGAAAACCCCAAAGACTCAGTAAAAAAGCCACTAGGCCTCATTGGAAGACTCAGCAAAGTGGGAGGGTATAAGATCAACATACAAAAATCAGGTGGATTCCTCTATACCAAAAATGACAGCGCTGAACAGGACATTAAGAAAGCAATATCATTTACAATAGCCATCCAGAGGATGAAATATCTAGGAATAAATGTAACCAGAGAAACAAAGGACTTATACAAAGAAAACTACAAAACTACAAAACCCTACAACAAGAAACCAAAAGAGACCTACAAAAATGGAAGAATGTACCATGCTCCTGAATAGGAAGACTTAACATAGTGAAAATGTCAATAGAGCCCAAAGCAATTTACACATATAATGCAATCCCAATCCAGATTCCAACAACATTCTTCAGTGAGATGGAAAAAACAATTATAAACTTTATATGGAAAGGAAAGAGACCCAGGATAAGCAAAGCAAACACTTCATCAAGCAGGTGATCCAGGCAGCCAACAAACATATGAAGAAATGTTCACAATCACTAGCCATTATAGAGATGCAAATCAAACAACGAGATATCATCTCATACCAGCAATAACAGCAAGTATCAAAAAAGCAGAGGACATTAAATGCTGGTGAAGATGCAGAGACTGGGACCCTCTTACATTAATGGCGCATGCTTAAAACAAAGTGAGATATAACTTACTAGAAAGGATAAAATTTAAAAGACAAATCATACCAAATGATAGTGAGGATGTGAGGTAACTAGACTTTATACATTGCTTGTGCCCAAATGTTCATAGCAGATTTATTTATTAACAATAGCCCCAAAATGGAAACAATGCAAATGTCCATCAACAGTAAAAAGATTAAATAAGTTACTGTATATCAATACAATAGAAATGAATTACTGATATATGAAATATGGATGAATCTCAAAATAATTATGTGGAGTGAAATTAATCAGAACAACAATAAAAAAAGTATAAGCTTGTGAATGTCACAATCGTAAAGGTAGAAGTTTTGTAACAAAAACTGGGGAGTAGTTAATCTTATAGTCCAGAAACAAAAGACCCTAGGACCATCAAGGGAGAAGAGCACAAGCAGAATGCAAGACCTTATCATGAGAAGCAGCAATACCAGAGATGGGGACAGGAAGAGAAGGAGCAGCTGAAGACTCTAGATTCATGGGAAGAGAAGGACTAACAGATGGGGGCCAGAAGGCAGACTTGCAGAATGTGCCCTTTGGTGGTGTAAATTATTATAGATGCCTGAGTATTTTAAAAAAAGAGCTAAAGTGACTAGAGAGAAATACTGTTAACTGATGGTACATGGTGGGGATTATAATCATTGTAATGAAACAAGGCGTATGATTTGTTGAATGTAAAACTGATGATCTGCCCTGTAAACTTTCACTCAATCCATCATAAAAACCTTAAAAAAAAAGATTTAGTCTGAGAAACCCTACAAAGGTTCGCTATGAGTTACAACCAACTCGGCAGCATTCAACAACATAATTTTCATTTCTAGTCCTTTATGTTAGACTTAAAAAAATAATGCTATCTGATATGTTTATAATGTATGTAGGATTAATATTTAAGATGACAAAATAATGAACAGGAGACAGTAAAGGAATCTAAATGATAGTAAGGCATCAACATTTCAAGTGATGAAACTGTATTAAAGATCCAATGTTGTTACTGAGTGCCCATGAGTGAGTTCTGACTCACAGTGATTATACATAAGGTTTCCAAGGCAGGAGCAGAAAGTCTCATCTTTCTCCTGTGGAGTGAATTGATGGGTTCAAACCGCCAATGCTGTGGTTTGCAGTCTAGTGTCTATCCTACAAAGCCATTTTGCTCCCCACATATACAAACACACCCACACACACACACAAACACAAATAAATTCAATAATGCTCAGATAAAAGTGAATGGAATTCTAATAAATGAACAATTGATTCACAATTATCAAAAAGATAAATGAAAACAAAAAAGGAACAAACAATAAAATGGACAAACACAAGCATAAAGTATCAATAATTACATTAACTGCAATGATTGATAAAAACACCAAATAAAATTTGCAGCATGGATTTTAAAAAGTGACCCACTTATGCACTGTCTAGAAGAAACTCATCTTAAATATAAAAGTAGTGTAAAAGAATATGGACGGTAAGAACACCTACACTTGTAGATAATACGCACTTATCCTGGCTTCAGTGACTGGATAATTAGAGCTCAACCAGAAGTAAAAAGAAGAGGAAAAAAAAAAGTATTCTCATACAATTTGATGAACTTGACCTACACCTATGGAAGCAGTAGCTCAAAAGAGGGAACAAGTC
>NW_006408621.1:4572804-4577932 GCF_000296735.1 Chrysochloris asiatica
TGGATGTTTACAGCTGTTTCTCTTCATTTTGATTTGTGGCCCATTAGCAAATGAAGGTTCTGTGAGCTTTTCTCTACTTGGAGGAGGCATTGTTTTCCCCACATTCTGAGTGCCTTCCCACTTTCCAGTCCTGTTATCTGACAATGTTTCTCTGCGATTCATAGAGTTTTCAGTGACTAGCGATTCGGAAGTATTTGTCACTCTCTCTTTCTAGTCTGCCTTTGTTTGAAAGCTCATCTGAAACCTTAGGGTGTATTTAAAAAACAGGATACTTTTTGTGTAATGGAAAAGTTATTTTGAGATCAAGACTAATAATCAAGTTTCAAATAAAATTCAAACGGACATCTTCTGATATCATTGAAGTTTTGCAACAAGTTTACAGGAATACTGACCCATATAAAACAACAGGTTTTAGATGGACCAAGTGTTTTAAGAACATCCTTAAAGATGAGCCATCAAGAAAAGGGAAGATTATCAACCTTAACAAATGAGCAACTGTGGTTGAAGTACATACATTAATGGAATACCACAGAACTACTGATATCACAGCTACTGAAGCTGGGATTTCATATGTTTGGCATTTGCAATTTTAAATCTCCTCAGAAGCTTTTCGGTTGATGGGTGCCAAAAGCATTGCATAAAGATCCTTCCATCAGTCTTTTAAGCAAGATCAAAGGTACAGAAAATCGTAACTGGGGATGTCTATCAATACCATCCATAAAGCAAGGTCCAAACAAAACAGTGGCTTACTGCTGTTGATTAGTGCTGCCAAGTCAGTTCAAGCTCTTAACAAACCTCTATAGGGTTTCCGAAGAATGGGTGGTAGTCTGTAGTATGAAATTTCTTCATAGTAAGACCGTGTGAAAATCCTGTGTCCATTGAGAAACTCTATGAAAACTGTAGTTGTTATTGTTAAGTGCTGCTGTGTTGGTTCTGGCGCATAGAAACCCTGCCTAGGGTTTCCAAGGAGCAGCTGGTGGGTTTGAACCACAGACCTTACAGTTCAAACTAACCATGTGGTCCAGTGCTTACCCTTATAGGACCATACCAAAATTCAAGATAAAGAGGAAAGTAAACTCAGAAGATTTTGGTGGCTAGTTTTTGATATTGCAAAGTAATAATGTTGATAGGGAGTCCTGGTGTGGCACTGCAGAATAATGTACCGGGCCACGAGGTCAACATGAACTGCAAGATCAGACCCACCAACCACTCCTCAGAAACCCTGGACAGGGTCGCTACAATTCAGAAACAATACACGGCACTTAACACTAATAACATCAATCTTGATAGAGTTTCTCAAAGGAAATAGGATGATCACAGGGTCTTCTTATGAAGTTTTAAGAAAAATGAAAACTACACTAATGAGGAAAAGGCCAGGAAAGTTATGCCAAGGAATTTTTTTCAATCACAACAATGTGTCTTGCTCATTTTTCAAGTGCAACAAGGGCTATCTATGAGAAATTGATTGGGAAACCTTATACAATATACCATACAGCTCTGACTCTTGCCCATTCAGACTTTTTTTTGTTCCCCAAACTAAGGGAACACAATATGAGTACCCTGAGGATGCCCAAACTGCCATTTTGAAGTGGTAAAAATGGAAGAGTGCAGATTTACTCAGGGAAGTGTTCGAGATGGAACTACTACCTTTAGTATAGTCATAGATGGAAGAGGTATCAAGAGGAAAGAGCTTCACATTTTGATATTTCAGTTTTAAAAAAAGTTTCTATGATTTTGTAGCAGTATTTTTTACTTGTCCTCATATGCAAAAGTATTGGACTAAGGTTAATAATACTACACAAAATGCAGAAGGAAGAAATCAAAGGTGGTTTCAAAAAGTTCATGGAAATCTTCCAGTATATTTTAATTCTATTTTTTCATGAACTGTTTGAAGGCGTCTCTAATTTGCCATCATGGAAAAGTTCAGTAAGTGAAAATAATTCCGTTATAGATACAACATGCTATTCAAGTTAAATGAGTGTCAAAAAGATGGAGCACATACAATGCTTAAATAAAGACAGTCAAAGACAAACATTTTTGGTTTATTGTTGTTGCTGTTAGGCGTCACTGAGTCAGTACAAATTCAAATGCATAGCAACTCAATGCACAACAGAATGTAACAATAATTGTGAGGCTGGTGCAGGAGCGGGGAGTGATCTTCACTTTTGGTTTTCTAACTTCAGGTCTTTGCACATTTCTTTATAGTATTCGACTTTGTATTCTCGAGCTGCCCTTTGAAATTTTCTATTCAGCTCTTTTACCTGCTCATTTCTTCCATTTGCTTTAGCATCTCTACACTGAAAAGCAAGTTTCACAGTCTCTTCTGACAACCATTTTAGTCTTTTCCTTCTATCTTCTTAATGACCTTTTGCTTTCTTCCTTTATGATGCTCTTGATTGCCATCCCACAATTCTTCTGGTTTTTGGTCTTCAGTGTCGAATACATCAAATCTGTCCTTTAAATGATCTCTGAATTCAGGTGAGATATGTTCAAGGCTAATGAGCTCTGGTAGCGTAGTGGTTACGAGCTGGGCTGCTAACCTCATGGTTAGCAGTTCGAAACTACCAGCAGTTCCATGGGAGAAAGATGAGGCTTTTTGTTCCCTTAAAGATTTACAGCTGCAGAAACCTTATGCAGGGTCGCTATGAGTCACAACCAACTCCAAGGCATACCACCACCACCACCACCATGTTCAAGGCCATTTTTCACACTTGTGGTCTTGCTTTAATTTTCTTGAGCTCAGCCTGAACATAGATATAAGGAACTGATGATCTGTTCCACAATCTGCCCCTGGCCTTGTTTTGGCTAATGATATAAAGCATTCCCACCATCTCTTTCCATAGATGTAGTCAATTTGATTTCTGTGTATTCCATGTGGTGAGGTCCAAGTATTACAGCAGCATGAGTCCGAAAGAACTCAACTCGAAAATCTCAAAGAGCAAAGTTTATTGCCAACGGCCAGAATGTCCGCTAAAGGTCAAATCAAGCAGGAGAATAGGGTTTTATACAAAAATACAAAGCAGTTAAAACAGACAGACTTGTCTCGTCACCTGGGATGGAAAATTCCAGCAGACCCTTATCCTGTAAGTAGGAGTAAACCCACCAATAAACTCTTATCCTGTTTGTGCAGGTGCTGGCGTTTTCAGCCAAATCTTTATCCTGTTTGTTCAGGTGTCCTTGGGTCATTCTGACCTTTGTGGTTTTTCGAAGGTTTTTCTGTAATTGAAGTGTTAGTATAAGAAGTTCATTTATTATTTTTCCATAGGGTAAGACGGGAGCTGAAAGAATTTAGCGGATACCTAATTTAAATGGGGGCTGTTAGTCATGCTGTAACATTCCCCCCTCTAGTTGTGCATTAGCTTAAATCACTGAGCAATTTAAACTGTCCTCCTGTTCTAGGCGTTCATATAGCTTAGAGAGAATAAGTAGTTTAACAGATTCTATTCGGGACTGCATAAATTTAATAAGGGCATTAAAGATACAGGGCCTAAATATTAGGGTGAGAATCAGAAGTAGGACAGGGCCCAAGTAATGAGGTTAGCCAAGGACTCCAATTGATACTAGTTCTGTTAGTTTTCCTTTTTTCTATGGTGAGTTTCTACATTTTCACGAACCTTCTGGAAAGTGTCAGTTATGACCCCAGAGGAGTCAGCATAGAAACAGGCTTCTCCCAAGGCTGCACACAGGCCACCTTGGACTAGGAAAAGGAAGTCCAGATCTCGTCAGTTCCAGAGAACTACTTCTGCTAGGGATTGAATTTGGTCATTCATTAGCTGAATGGTGTATTGGAGGTGATTTAAATCAGCATCTACTCTGGAGGATAGTAGGGTCAGGTCCATGTTACCTTTTACAAAGGAGGCCGTGCCTAGGGCAGTAGTGCCAGTAACTGATAATCTGAGTAGGAGTGGGACTACGAAGGGGGTGTCTTATTTGTAGCGTAATCCTGGGGACTCAATAAATTGAATCCTTTTTCTCCTCCATAAGTAACCTGGTGTTCATCTGGCTCCTTTTTGCCTCTCTGGCTATTCCTCCATGTAGTCATACCATTGCAGCACATCCTGGCCCCTCTGCACTGCATTTACTGTACTGAAAAAGACAGGGTACTTAAACTTGACCCTGTGCCAGTACCGGGGCCTCTGAGGGCTGAGGAGGTTGCAGTCATGTATCTCCAGGATGTTCAGAGCCTTGGAAGGGCTGCTGAGGTAGCTGTAGTGTACCAGGCATGTAGCGTCCAGTTATCAGAAACGCACAGTTGGCAGCAGGGCAATAGTCAATAACGGCCAAAGTTGTTCCAGGGAAAACATCTGCCCAGAATCCCTCCTCAGAGCACCTGCCAGTTCATTGTGCACTTTCTAGGAAGGCCAGCTGCTCCTCCTCTGTCGGCATCCTCAGCTTAGTCTCTGCCACCCACCAGGATCAGGCGCAAACTGAGCGCATGCTGGTTGAACACTGCCTCTTCTAACCCCGGTGCACTCCAAGTCACTCATGTTATGGTCACTCTTCAGTCTCCAGCCCCAGAACAGGGTTAGCCGGGAACAGGACAGTTATAGTGGCTGGAAATTTCTTGAGGAGATCCGGTCATAGTAAAGGGTAGGGACTACTCAGGTCCCAAAGGAAGGAGTGAGACATCGTGGACTTGCAGAGTTGGATCTTTTTTTTTTTTTTTTTTAAAGTGATGTGGCAGGCAAACCAGGCAGTGAAGCACTAAGGGATTTGTTTACTGGGCTGGAAGGATGTTCACCTAGGCAGGTACCAAAAGCATCTTGGAGGGCTGCTACTAGAATTCTGTTTTGTTTCTTATGGTCACTTTCACATTCTTTTTGTTGAGCCCTCTTTGAGTCCTCCTTTTGGTTGACAAAAACCTTCTGGGCCACCTTTAGAAGTTGGCTGGTGTTATAAATGCAGTAGCTCAAAAGAGGAAACAAGTCCTTGCTGCAAGAACTATACCCACCCCCTCCACACAAAGGGTAGACAGGGATGGGCAAACTGGACATTGGCTACCCAAAATGGGGGGAGGGATACAAAGGCAAGAAGTGACTGGCTTACACGCTTTCAAGAGGGAACCTAGATCCAGAGAGCATGGAGGAAGGTAGAGTCTCCAGTGAGTGGTGTCCAGCCTGTCCAGGAA
>NW_006408621.1:4578032-4583237 GCF_000296735.1 Chrysochloris asiatica
GGATACGGGGGAAGGATTGCAGGGTATACCCTTTGGTTGGTTGATGATGCATGGAGGGGATTGTAACCATGGCAATGAGACAATATACAATAGAATGAATGTAAAATTAATGTTCTCCCATGTAAACTATCACATAATTCACAATAAAACATTTAAGAAAAAGAAAAAAAAGAATATGCACAATTCTGCTGGTGGCCATCTTGAGTGACAGCGAACAGGAAGGATCTTATTCCCATTAAACAAAAAAATGAAAAATCCCCCCTCAGAAAACATGGATGCCTTTGAAAAAATGAAAGCATGATTAGAAACACAGCCACAAGAAGAATATAAAATCAATGCAGAGGTTAAACATGGGGGTTTCATGCTTACGTGTATCTAATGTCAATGACATCCTTGGTCATAAAACAAACCTTAAATTTTAAAAGAATTATAATAATACAGAATATGTTCTTTTTACAATAATGAAGTCAAGCTGTAATAGTAGAAAAACAAGACATTTTGTTAGAAACACTTGAAATTAAACAGCACACTCCTAAACAATCTATGTATCAAAGAACAAGTTGCAAGAAAAATTTAAAAATTTTAAAAACAGGAAGCGAAAATAGAACATATCAAAAAGCTTATGGGTTACAGCAACTGTATGTTTAAAATGAAAATGTATAGCACAGTGCTCATATAAGACAGAGCAAATCAATAATCTAAGAAAACATAAAAGTAGTAAAATAAACCCAAAGCAAGCAAAAGGAAGAAAATAATGAACAGCACACACCAAAAAAAAAAAAATCAATGAAATTGAAAGGGAGAAACAATAAAAAAAACAAAATCTAAAAGCTTGCAACCGGCCACTTCAGGCACAACAAATGATCTCTATTTGCCTGGAGAAATGGAGGAAGGAAAGTGACAAGTAGGAGAACATCTATGTGGCTAATCCCCATCATGAAAAACTGCCTCCTTTGCCATGAGACCAGAAAACTAGATGTTCCTGGCTACCAGACAGAACTGACTTGATAGCACTTAGCAACACCATGCTGTTGTTATTAAGTGCTGTTGAGTCGATTCCCACCCATAGCAACCCTGTACAGGGTTCCAAAGGAGCAGCTGGTGAGCTTGAACTGCTGACCTTGCAGTTCAAATGGCATTACAGTCTGGCACATTGACCCACAGCGCAACAAAAGGACTCCTTAGCAACAACATAATCATGGCTATTTTGTACATCCTTGGAAGCAGCAAGTGCCCATGAAAAGATTAGATGTAGAAAAGTCTGGGGTCAAGAATGAGAAGCAATCATTAATCTTGAGCTAAGGATTTTACATGCATTAATTTCTTCACAAACTTTATGAAGTATTAGTCTTCTTTATGGATACAGAGAGAAGCAGAAAAAGTAAAAGTACCCCGGCCAATATTACATAACCAATAAGTGGCAAGAGTAGGAGTCCAATAAGGTCAACACAGCACCCTAACTAAGTCTTTACAATCCCATGAAAATTCTGGATTTCAAAATTTCAAAAATGGGAAAGGAAATGTACTAAGTGTATTAATTATATCACTGAGAGTGATATAATTTGGCTAATGCTCCTTGACATTGCAAAGAGCAAATCAGAGTAATGAACAATCCCAAATACTTTAAAAACATGCAGACTGAATATTCCCAAAAGCATTATACGAAGTTTACAAGATATCTAAAAACATCAAAAGACTATTAGTCATCACTGCTTTTATTAGAATGCAGCTAATATCCCAAGATCTTAACATCCTCAAAAACATCTAACAGATTGTCTTTGCCCCATGGCAATCTAAGTATATTCCCCACAATCACATTCTTATGCAAAATTCACAATTATATTCTACCCCTTAATAACTATTAATGTTTTGCACGACAGAGCCCAGAAAACTGAGCAACAATGTGTTCCAAAGAACCTACACAGTCCTTGCTATGCTTTACAAGTGGCATTAGGTGATTTCTAAAGCCAATTATGATACCATCCTATTGCTCTTGAGGCTACACAGCTTTCTCCATAATTAAATTAAAAACAAAAAATTTCCCAATATACTCAGAATATCAACAAAACGTCTACATACCTCAGGAAATGCAAAAAGAACTGTTCAATGGAAGAATACCATCTTATGCAGCTTTACCTGTCTCTAAGCATTGATCATCAAAATTCTATATTATAAAATGCCTATCTGTATCAAACACTCCCATGTACTATGAATCTAAAGGCATACTCGAATTTTTATCTTTATTTAAAAACATACAACTGCCCATACGTTTTTTAAAAAAATAATAAACCATTGAATAAGGTTTTCTAACCTTTCAAAGTCACCTTGCCTTGTAAATTTTGACAACCTATAGACAGCCCAGTTGTTAAGCTGTTTAGAGGTCATTCCTCTTCCATTATCTATCACTGCAACGGCAGGTTTTCCTTGTGCTTCATCAAAAAGCTATGAAACAAAATAAGTTTAAAAAGACAGGAAAAGTCAAACCAATATTAAAATCATAAAATGTTATGTATAAAAAAAAGGGATTTTTAAAAAAATACTTCATACATTGCTGGTAGAAATGTAAATAAACACAACTTTCTTAAAAATACATCAGGTATAAGTATCAAAAGTCTTAGGATCCTACATTCATATTAACCCTAAAATTCCATTTCTCAGAATTTAGCGAAAGGAAATAATCAGAAATGTGCGCAAAGACCATCATCCCAGCTTGGCACAACATATTTTAAAAATCTAAATGTTCAACAATAGAAGACTGAATACATAATTTATATTATAGCCAATAAACCACTATACAGCAATGGGATACAATATTGTAGAATAACAGTTTTTAAATGTTTACAATGGAAAGTTGCTTTAAAACAAAACAAAATGCAAAACACAATCAGACATATATGCATACATGTTCAGGGAGCTTTAAAAAGTTTGCAAAAAAATTCCATTATTTTTCCATGAAGTCTTTTGAAGTCTCCTTGTATGTACAGAAAAAAGGACAAATGAAAAAATGTTACCAATGGAGAAAGAGAAAGAGACATCATGTAATTATTTCTATTTTTATTTTCTAATTTTTCTCAAACTTTACAACTGATATAAAAGGAAAGATCAAATTACTTCATAGTATTCTTCTCTTACCAATTTGATCTGTATTCTTCTTATACCACTGTTACGAGATGTAGCAGACAATGAATTGTCAATTAATTCCGCAAGAGCAAATGCTAGAAGAGATTGAACAAATATTATTGCTAAACTTTTCCCTTCCAAATACTTCGTATAAAAGTTCAAAGTAAAAGAAACTCTGATGTACCTTAAGCCATCACTTTTATTTTCCAAAGAGCTAGAATTAAAGTATTATCCTGATCCTAATGATACAATACATAATAAAGGCATCATCACCAATCACCACCATCATAAAAAAGTAGTCATCAGCCAGTACCTGTATGGCACTATAGGGCATGAGTCAGCCAGCCATGATTCCTGGCTTCAAGGAGTTTATAATCTAAAGACAGACATACAGACATAAAAGACAAACAGAAGACCATAACCATAAAAACAAGCAGTAGTCTGTGATATGATATCATGCATAAGTCAAAATTAACCACATTAAGAAATTATGGAGTAAATAAGCAACTAGAAAAACATCGCTTACAAGCTCATTTAGATACAGATTTCTCTAGCAAACTTGTCAAATGGCAGAATATGCTTGGCTAACACAGAAGTTATTAATTCCCTACCACACAACCAACCTGACATTCAATTATTCTGTGATTCCACTGTTAACTCATGTTCTCCTTTCTTCAAAGTCACTATTTAAGTGATATCAAGCTTTTATTCCCTTAATTAAAAATGGTAACATGCCAAACTTGTGTCACTTCCAATGAAGCTTAAACAAACATAATCTGAATTAATCCACAAAGAAGCACTTCAGTCAGCTCCTGTACTCACTCTAAGCATTTAAGGGTGACAATGTTTATAAATGAGTGAGAAGAGAGTGACAACAAATAAAATACAATAGTCAAAAAGTATTGTTATTAAAGAAGTGCCTGGCTTACAAGCTTTCAAGAGGGAACCTAGATTCAGAGGATGTAGAGGAAGGTAGAATTTCCACTGAGCAGTATCCAATCTGTCTAGGAAGGGCTAATGAAAGGAAATGTGGATAGGTCTCTTGTGATAAAATAGTGAATAATTGTTATCAGGACTGATTATGAGAGTTGGAAATGTAAAGGTAGACATTTTGTAGCAAGGAGAGGAGTGATTAACTTTGCAGTCTAGGAGCAGAGGTCCCTGGGACCATTAATGGAGAAGAACGGAGAGCGGGACCCTACCCAGAGAAACAGTGATGCCTGAGATGGAGGCAGAGACGATGACGTGGAGAGATGGAACAGCTGGGGACTTTAGACACCGGGGTGGGGGGGGTGGGGGTCAGGCTTGCAGGGTATACCCTTTGGTTGGTTGATTGATGATGGAGGGGATTGTAACTATAGCAATGAAACGATATACAATAGGATGAATGTAATATTAAAGTTCCAGTTCATGCATGTATGGATTTATTCCAAACAAAACATACTTAAACATGTCACATCCATTAATTGTTGTTGTTAAGTGCCACTGAGTCAGTTCCAACCCACAGTGACCCTGTATAGGGTCTCTGAGAAGCAGCTCTTGTGAGCTTGAACCTCCAACCTTGCAAAGCAAACCACATTTGCTGTCCAGTGCATTAACACATAGGGCCACACCAGGACTCCAAACAAGTTCTTTCAGTAATATGCTTGTCTTGGTTTCCTTGTTGTTGTTGTCAGGTGCCATCGAGTCGGAACTGACTCATAGCGACCCCATGCACAGCAGAACGAAACAATGTCCAATCCTGGGCCAACCTCATTACCACCGCCACACTTGACGCCATCAATTATGTCACCTGGCTGATCCATCTCGTTGGGGATCTTCCTCTTTTTCTCTGAGCCTCCATCTTACCCAGCATGACATCCTTCTCCAGCAACTGTTCTCTCCGGACAATGTATCCAAAGTTATGAGAGAGGAAGCCTAGCCATCTTGGCCTCCAAGGAGCACTCTGGTTGCACTTCTTCCAAAACTGATCTATTGGTTCTTTTGGCAGTCCATGGCACTTTCAGTATTATCCTCCAACACCACAACTCAAAGGCATCAATTCTTCTACGATCTTCCTTATTCACTGTCTAGCTTTCGCATCCA
>NW_006408621.1:4590812-4598717 GCF_000296735.1 Chrysochloris asiatica
CCTGGGACCATCAATGGAGAAGAGCGAAGAGCGGAATCCTACCCAGAGAGGCAGTGAGGCCTGGGATGGAGGCAGAGAAGACAACATCAAGAGATGGTGGGGCTGGGAGCTCAGGATCAAGAGATGGAAAGGGGCTGAGGACTGTGGGGGGGGTGGGGGTAGGGGTGTTCATGCTTACAGAGTACACCCCTTGGTTGGGTGAGGATGCATGGACAGGATGATAACTATGCCAATGAAATGATGGATTATGGAATCAATGTTAAGCTGATGTTCTCCTGTGTAGACTATCACACAATTCACAATAAAACATTAAATAAAAAAGAAGAAGAAGAAGAAGAAGTTGGCTTTGGCTGGTATTCATTCTAGGAAAGCCATACAGTTCCTGCAGTTTTTGTCAAATATCCATCAGATGCCAACTTGGCTACAAATGCTAAATTAAGCGCATGGGCATTTTCTGCAGCTGTTGGGTCAAATGGGGTATATAATCTGAAAGCCTCACATAGCCTTTCAAGAAAAGGGCCTGGGGAATCCTCAGGCCCCTAGGTTATCTCGGTGGTTCTACTTAACAGTTTTTCATGCTCCCCACTCCCCCGGCCAGCCATGAAGACCGAGTGATACGAATTTAAGAAACGGGACCCCAAGTCAGTACTGGGGGGGTTCCAGTCAGGGCGTTCAAGGGGGAGGGTCTCTGGAGCTGATGCCGCTCCTGGGGCATGCCAACGAGGCGACCAAGGAGATCCTTTTCAGTGGCTGTAAGGATGCGTTCCCGCTCCTCAAAAGTAAAGAGGGTCACCAGGAGTTGTTGGCAATCATCCCCAGGTTGGGCAATGAGTGCAGAAGACTGATTCTATAAGGGTGGTAAGGGCCTGGGGCTTTTCAGTAAAGTTGGGGTTCTATCCCTTCCAGTTTGGTGGAAGAGGAGACGTAAACCAGGAAGGGGCGGTTTCCCATTCCAGGGCCAGGAGCAGTTTCTCGGGTGGCAAGAGGGGGTGTGTTTCAGGGGCCTGGTGCTAGCACAGGCCGTGATTGAAAGGCAGTGAGGGGGAGTTGGGGGCAAGGGGAATAGGATCTGAGATCTTAGCCAGAGGAACAGAGACTAGAAGGGGAGCAGGAGGGTTGGGTGGGTGGTTATAACGATGGGGTAGGGGGGCATCAATGGCAGAATCCCGTATGTCTTGGAGGACTGCGGGGGAGTTCAGGGAGTTCAGGGAATTGTGACGGGCGGTGTCATCTGGCGCCACGTGACTCGAGAGACAGGAGCTTATGAGACTGTTCGTCCCTGGGGCACAATGGCCGACACAGGGAGGGAGTGTCTTAGCAATTTGAAGGCAAGAATCTATGTAGCGAAATTGGTCCGGTGGCCTGGTTTTCCAATGATAACATACAGAGCAATGACATGGCAGAGGTCCAGGGACCCACAGTCTGGTCAGTTAATTTGAAATCAGGGCCACTCAATTTGACAGAGTCTGGAGCCTATCGGGGCTCATAGGGTCACCATAATTTCATGAAAAGCCCTTGGAGAAGTTTTTTTATTTGACATGCAGTCAAGGACAGTGCCTTGAGATTGACACTGGCCCATAACGAGGGGTAGGGAACGGAAGGAAAACTATTAAGAGTAGAAAAAGACAGAGTAAATGAAAATTGACCTTGTCTGGAGAGTGGTGACTAAAGGTCCCCTGGAGGAGAAGGTCACATAAAAAGGTCAAAATTTCCCTATCACTGTAGAAGACAAAGGGATGTGAGGCCTGAATTTCATTGAAAAGATAACAAAGAGTTCAAATCTGTGTAGGCAGAGATGGGATATTAAAGACATGCAGGAATTAAGGGAGACACTGAGCCTGGAGAAGACAAAGGATGACAAGAAAGTTTGGAGAGATAGGTCCACTCTTTGGGGGACACCATCCAGAAGCCTAAAGTGAGAATGGCAATGACAGGAAGACACACGAGGAACTTAATTGTGAGGCAGAATGAGAAGTCCATCAAAGACAAAAGAATCTAAGATGTAGATCACAGGGGAGAGAGGCCCCCATCTAGTCGCCCACCTGGCTGCGTCCCTCTTGGGAACTTAGGTCCGTCTTGGTTACGGTGCACCTGTGATCCCGGGCCAAGTCAGCCTCCCAATAGGGAGGTGAGTTACCATTATGCCTTATGACACGACCACAGAATCGCAGGGGAGAGCCCAATCAGACTCCGTGGCTATTGCCATGGAGCCTCCACGGACCAGATCCCTGCAAGCAAGGGCTTGTTTCACACATTTAAGTAGTCTGGCATTCATTCAGACGGACAATGAGATATAGAAATGCTAAATAGATGTGGTGCAGGACAGACACAGACAGACTTATATGGCCACAGTAAGGTGGACCAAAGTCCCAGGTCAGGCAGACCTAAGACCCAGGCAAATTACCATTCGTGTCCAAATGATAGGAATTCATATGAATAGAAAAGTCTTGGCTCACCAGAAAGACCAGGACAGGACTTTGTTCTTTCGAAGTGATCACACTTGTGTCCTCTCCGTGCGGGTCACTTCGAGAGCCGAGGGAGGAGCCCTGGAATATCTCAGGAGGCGCCTCTCCTTCCCAGGGCCATGGGGAATGCCAGCTAGGAGGGAGGCTGCTGAAGTGCCAGTAAGAAAGGCTGGATTGACATCTCACTGGGAGCTCCAAAATGTCACAGCAGCGCAAGTCAGAAAGAACTTGACTCGAAAATCTCAAAGAGCAAAGTTTATTGCCGGCAGGCAGTGTTAGTTAAAGCCCAAATCACTCTAACCCTGAAGCAAGCAGGGGAATAGGGTTTTATACAAAAACACAGAGCAGTTAAAACAAACAGACTTGTCTTGTCACCTGGGGTGGAAAATTCCAGCAGACACTTATCCTCTAAGTGGGAGTAAAGCCACCAATAAACCCTTATCCTGTTTGTGCAGGTGTTGTTGTTGTTAAGTGCCATTGAGTCGGTTCTGACCCACAGCGACCCTGTACAGGGTTTCCAAGAAGCAGCTAGTGAGCTTGAACCAGTGACCTTGTAGTTCAAACGACTTTGCAGTCTAGTGCATTAATGCACAATACCACACCTGGTGTTTTTAGCCAAGTCTTTATCCTGTTTGTTCAAGTGTGCTTAGGTCATTCAACCTTCGCAGTTTTTCTGTTATCGAAGTGTCAGTGTAAAAAGTGGACTGAAATGACTTAGTGGATACCTAGTTTAAATGGATGTGTATAGTCTTTTATGTTGTTTAAAATAGGTATTTACAGAGGAAATAATGTTAAGATGCTTGGCTGTCTTTTGAATCTTGGCTTCCCTGGCATACCATTATAAAATAGACACTTGGGGAGGAGAGAAAGGAATAGCCAGAAATACCAACACAGAAAGCTTGTCCGTCTTCTGTCTATAACTGATTGTTGTTGTTAAGTGCTGTCGAGTCGGTTCCGACCCATAGCGACCCTGTATAGGATTTCCGAGGAGCAGCTAGTGAGCTTGAACTGCCAACCTTGTATTTCAAACGGCTTTGCAGTCCAGAGTATTAGCCCAAGTGCCACACCAGGACTGACTGGAATACCTAAAATGGGGCTACAACGTGCCCAGTAAAGGAGGCTTCCTGTGGAGCCTCTGCATTACATAAGACTATAGGTGGAATCCTGAACCGCATCCAGAATCTTCTGAGGCGGGAAATTTCCACTTGAAAGGACAAGCAGGCCAGCCTGGAGAGGCTAGAAGAACAGAAGATACTTCTTGAAAAAAAGACCGACAGGAAAAATACAAAACAATATAGGCAGTCCGACTGATTACTACAAGAAAAAGTAAGTTGCTCGCCCAGGAGACATCAAGGTAAGTGGTTGGGTCTCCTCAAGGCAAACTCCCTTCCAATACTAAGACTCAATGAGAATATACGCTCTGATTGGTGACCACGTTCATCACCGATAAGAGGAAGTAAGGGAAAACCAGGAACGAAGCTGTGAGCTAAGCCCTATAATGTTCAATAGACTCCTGTGACCCCGGGTGGAGACCTGGTTGGCCAGCAGTGTAGCAAGACCTGGGGACTTTTGGGTCAAGAGTCAGTGACATAGCCACAGAGGACTAGAGTGGAGAGTGAAGCATCCAGCTGATAAGAAGAGAGGGCATATGCGTAAGAACACCCACTTGACCTGGCTTCAATGACTAGATGATCAGAGCTCAACTAGAAGAAGAAAAGGAAAAAAGGAGTAATCTGATACAATTTGATGAACTTGACCTACACCTATGGAAGCAGTAGCTCAAAAGAAGAAATGAATCTTTACAGCGAGGATCATTCCCCACCCCACATACACAGAGTAGACAGGGTTGGGCAACTTGAACATTGGCTACCCAAAATGGGGCGGGGGGGGGGGGGGGGGGGAGGGCCTACAAAGGCAAGAAGTGACTGGCTTACAAGCTTTCAAGAGGGAACCTAGATCCAAAGGGCAAGGAGGAAGGAAGACTCTCCACTGAGTAATATCCAATCTGTCTAGGAGGGGCTGATGAAAGGAGATGTGAATAGTTCTCTTGTGATACAACAGTGAATAATTGTTATCAGGACTGATTGTGAGGGTTGGAAATGTAAAGGTAGACGCTTTGTAGCAAAAGGAGGGGAGTGATGGATTTTGCAGTCTAGGAGCAGAGGTCCCTAGAACCATCAAGGAAGAACAGCGGAGAGTGGGACTCTACCCAAACAAGCAGTGACACCAGTGATGGAGGTGGAAGCAGAGACGATGCCGTGGTGAGATGGAGCGGCCAGGGACTCTAGACTCAGAGAGGGAGAGGGAGTGTGTGCTGATGACCGGGAGGCAGGCTTGCAGGGTATACCCTTTGGTTGGCTGATGATGCATGGAGGGAATTGTAACCATGGCAATGAAACGATATATGATAGGATGAATGTAAAGCTAATGTTCTCCCATGTAAACTACCACATAATTCACAATAAAAATATATATAGGTAGTTACAATGAAGAAGTCTTGGTCTTGCAAAATTTTATCTTGCAATCTCCAGCATCATTTCTATCACTAAGGTCATATTTTCAAATTACTGATCCTTCTTCTTTGTTTCCAACATTTGCAATCCAATCACCAGTAATTATCAATACATCTCAACTGCCTGTTTGATCAATTTTGGACTGAAGATGGTAGAATTCTTCATCGTCATCATCACCGGCTTTAGTTGTTACTACTGATAACTACAGTTGAGTTGGTTCTGACTCATAGCGACCCTGTATAGGATTTTAGAGGCGTCACTGGTGGGTCTGAACCACCAATCGTGCGGCTCAAATTGACCTTGCGGTCCAGTGCATTATCCTGAAACACCACACAGGCTTAGTGGTTGGTGTGTAAATTTGAATAATGTGGTACTGACTGGTCTCCCTTGTTGCTAAGTTCCGTCAAGTCGGTCCTAAGCCATTGCAACCCAATATGGGGTTTCCGAGGAGCAGTTGGTGAGCTTGAACCGCCGACCTTGAAGTTCGAACGGCTTTCCATCTGGCACATTAACCCGCAGCACCACACCAGAACTCTGGTCTCCCTTATATTGTTGTTGTTGTGAAGTGCGTCGAGTCGGTTCCGACCCATAGTGACCCTGTATAGGGTTTCCGAGGAGCAGCTGATGAGCTTGAACCGCCGACTTTGAAGTTCAAACGGCTTTGCCATCTGGCGCATTAACCCACAGCGCCACACCAGTTCAAACAGCTTTGCAGTCTGGCGCATTAACCCACAGCCAAACACCAGAACTCCGGTTTTCCCTTATATAGGCATATGGATATTATCCTATTACAGACAGCGTCGTACCTCAAGAGAGATCTTGATATGTCCTTTTTGATGATGAATGTGACACCATTCCTCTCCAATTTGTTACTCCACCATAGTCAACAAAGTGATTGTCAGATTTAAAATGGCCAATGCCAATTTCAGTTCACTAGTGCCTAGGATATGGAGGTGTATGAGTTCCATTTCAATTTTGACAATTTCTAATTTTCTTAGATTTATACTTCGTATATTCCATGTTTCAATTAAAAATGAATGTTTACAGCTGTCTCTATCATTTTGAATTGTGTCCCAGAAAATGAGGGTCCCAAAGGGTTTACTCCATTGGCGTCATCATGATCAAATCTATTGAGGAGACAGCAGCAGTTCCCCAGTAGTATTTGGAGTGCCTTCCAACCTGAGGGGCTCATTTTCCAGCATTATATTGGATAATGTTCTGGTACTCTTCATCATGTTTGAATATTCCATATTCTGGTGCTATCTGACAGTGTTCCACTGCTACTCATAAAGTTTTTTTTTGTTTGTTTGTTTGTTTGAATTTAAGGTTTTTATTGTGGATTGAGTGAAAGTTTACAGGGCACATCATCAGTTTCACATTCAACAATTCATATAACTTGTTTCATTACATTGATTATAATCCCCTCCATATACCATCAGTTAAAAGTATTTCTCTTTATCCACTTTAGCTTTTTTTTTTTAAAAACACACAAACAAAAAAACCCACTCAGGCATATACAATAATTTACATCTACAAATGGGACATTCTGCAAGTCTGCTCCTGGCCACCAATTCTTAGTCCTTCTCTTCTTAGTTGATGAATCTAGAATCCTCAGGCACTCCCCATCTCCATGTCCCCATCTCTGACTACATCTCTGGTGCTGCTGCTTCTCTGGATAAGGTCCTGCATTCTACTTGTGTGTTCCTCTCTTGATGGTCCTAGGGTCCTCTGTTTCTGAACTGTAAGATTAACCACTCCCCTTTTTTGTTACAAAACTTCTACCTTTACAATTGTGACAGTCACGACTAGTCACGATAATAGTTATTCACTATTAAATCTTATCCCCATCTCCTTTCACCAGACCCATCTAGACAAGATGATAACTATTCAGTGGGGACCCTTTCTTGCCCCCACACTCTTAAACTAAGCTCCCTCTTGAAAGCTCATAAGCCAGTCACTTCATGCCTTTATTGCCCCCTCATTTTAGATAGGCAATGTCTAAGTTGCCCGTCCCTATCTACCCTGTGAACAGAGCAGATAGCATTGATACTTAATCTGAAGACTCTTTCCATCTCTGTTGGTATTTAGAGTAACTAGCGCTCTGAGTATAAGTCAGGTTGATCATGATGATGTATCTTCTGTCACTGTACCGGTTCCAGTCTGCTTGTCCTTTCTAGTGGGAATGTCTCACCTCACAAAGTTGTGGATGGAACTCAGGATTCCACCTAAGGTCCTATACTCTGTAAAGGCTTTCACAAGGCCTATTTCAGTGGGCAAGTTGTAGAACCCCTTTTAGCTATTCTAATCAGTTATAGGCTGAAGATGGGCTTACAAGTTTCTCTAATCATGTTTTCCAACATTCCTTTCTATCCTACTCAAGTGTCTATTTTACAATTGTAGGCAAGGGAAACTAATATTCATAAGGCAGTCAAGGGTTTTAGTATTATTTACCCTCTTCAAGCTATACCTAGATCCCTGTATTCCAGAGCCCTGTTGTTCCAAGGTTGAGTATGCATCACTATTTACATCTGTCCCACTAGGCCCTGCAAACCTGTCTCAGCATTCCCCTATCTTGTTCTTCTGCCTCCTCCTCCCCTTCTTGTATTGCCCTCCCCAACACCCAAAATAAACCCCCAACCCCAACCCCATTGTGGTTACCTTATAGTCCATTAGTTTGCCCCTCCATTTAAGATAGTCTATTTTATCCAGTAATCTACCTGACCTTGCCACCATCTCTCTGTTCTTCTATGTTTACCTTTTTTCACATTGTAATTGTTTTGATCATAGACTGACCTCCCAGATCCTCTGTTCTTATGATTTTATTCTGTTCTTGACTTTTTCATTTGTCGACTGAGTTCAGGTTGATGCTGCCATGTACATCATTCTTGCTGGTTCTCAGTCCACAGAACTTCCTTTAGGATGTTTTT
>NW_006408621.1:4599727-4603458 GCF_000296735.1 Chrysochloris asiatica
ATTTTTTATGCTTTCTGAATGCCTCCAGGTAGATGTGATCAGGAAATGGGCTTCCCTTTTCACTCTTCTTCCTGAGAAGTTTCAAGATACCACTGTTGGTTGTTTTGATGTAACTTAGGATTTAATTTTCGGCCTATTTCCTCTTTTGTCTGCTTGTCGCGCTCCACAATCCCCGTTCAGACCTTTTATCTCGTTGGAAACAGTTCAGGGCCGGCAGTGGCCGTCTGGTTTTAATTGGAAACTGTCTCTTTAAATTTCGAGGAGATCTGTGCGCATGTGTAGTAGAACCCTCCGAGGGTGGGGCTGGGCCATCCACTAGCTCGGGCACCCCTATAGTCACCAGAATGGAGACACGCAGACAGCAAGTGACCGATGAACAGATACCAAAAGAAAAGAATGTCCACTCCTTTATCTCAGCTGTTCTGCCGGGCGTCTGTGGCCGCTCCGATCCTTCCCCCACGTGGTCTCACCATGATGGCGGCTGAGCGTCCCGGACTAGAAAGCAATAGATTTCTTGCTTCTGCCACTAATTCCCCCAGCTGTGAGCCTTCCAACCTTCTAAGTATTCCTTTATATGTGGGTCAGAGTTCTGGGACCATCCCCTGAAACTGCTTGGTCAGGTATTCTCTGTTGTTGTTGGCAGAGCTCTTTGCTACACATCCACCCGATCCACCATCTTGGTTGTTCTTCCCTATTCATAGTTTTGAGTGACTAAATATTCAGAAGTAGTCAATCTCTCCTTCAACTGATAGCTAAGCTATTTAAAATACCCACGGCATAGATGCCAGAATCACAGCAACATGCAAGCCACTGCAGTATAACAAACTGACAAACAAGTCGTGGTTGCTTTATTGGCACAGATATTAAAGTTAAGATGCAGGTCAGTTCACAAAGAGAAAAGTGTAAAAGCTGTAATTAATAAAAGACAGGGGACTATATGAGATGAAAAGACATGTAAACACAAGATCCTTAATGAGTTGAAAAAGAATGAATTCTAGTATTAGGCTAGCTTTAAAGAACAGGTATATTGATACTAAATCAGGGTGATTTAAGTAGAAAAAGCAATATGTGGTGATGAAAAAGTTGGGGTAAGAAAGCTTGAAGTAAGTGGCAACAACTTTTCAGAGTAGAATGACAGAATTTACAAAAAGTTAAGGTATGAGACATGAGACTAGAAGAAAGAAGAATGGCTTATTAAAAACAATATGGATGGAATACTTACGCAAAGGATTTTGTCCTTCACTTGCATAATATTCATACATGCCACTTTTAACCAATGTGTCATAGTGAGGTAGGAAGTCAATCCGTTCTTTTGTAGCTGACAGTAATAACTGATTTACTGACTGTAGCAAGTAGAGAGTGATTCCATCTTTAACAGTTTCATCTGCAATCAAGAGGTAAAATCCTAAATAATATATAGCATCAGAAATTCAATAAACTTTTAATTTTGAAAATTATACTTATCAAATATCTTTAAACATGGCATAGATTAATTTCAAAGAACTGGAGCCTGCTATAAGTTTAGGTATGTTTTGCTACAAATATCCTAGAACACACCCAAACACAATGATTCATCTGAAACACTCAATTTGTAGTAACTTAAAAAAATCACAACAAATTAGATGAGACTTTAGATTAGAATAGTGTTAATGTGAATAGAGAAATATTAATGTGAACTGGTTAAATTAAAAAGAAATCAGACATGAAAGACCAGAAAATCATTATAACTAATTAAAACATATATATATAATACATGAAATATAAAATGTGTGTGTGGGTGTGTATATATACACACATATATATATATCTCCATGTAGGTCTAGATAATTTGTTTTCTGAGGGCTCAAACGGAAGGTCGGGGCTAGACTTTGCACAACGCCTCTTCTGAAGCTATATGTTGTTGTTAAGTGCCGTTGAGTCGTTTCCGGCCCAGAGCGACCCTGTATAGGGTTTCCGAGGAGAAGCTGGTGAACTTGAACTGCCGACCCTGCAGTTCAAATGGCTTTGCAGTCTGGCACATTAACCCACAGCACCATACCAGGACTCCTCTGAAGCTATATAACTGGTATCAAATATTTTCCCCATAATCTCACTTGAAATACATCACTTTGAGAAAATTGTGCACATATAGCCAGTTTCTTCCTTCATCTCACCAATTCAAGTAATTAAAATTATCAATAGTTTCACTGTTAATATGTGTAATAAAAGAGTTACTGCCCTACTCTATACTAGGACATATATGACATATAATAAGTGTGTGAGCCACTGTTTACTTACCAAAATTATCACAAGTAATTTCTTTCCTACTTGTTGTCGTAATAACGAATTTTTCTTGCGTTGAAATGCCAAGTGTCTATCCAAAATAAGAGGAATAAAATCAATTATTACATAAAAGAGATAAATTCAATACTCAAGTTTATAAAATGTACAAACACTGATATAGACATTATCATCTTACTGTATTTATTTGCCTAGGATACTATAAGTATTTAAAATTGTTTTCCTTTGAATTAACAACAGCATATACCTATCTAAAAACTTTTGTTTAATTTTATTGGTCTTTCTTTTTTGCTACAATTAATTGGGGTTCAAAAAGTGTGCAGAAAAATTCCATTATATTTTCATTCCATTTTTCCAGTTTTTTGAAGTCCTCTCATCTCTGCCACTTGAGAACACTAGTTTTTTAACAACAAAATTCATTAGGTGGTTTTAAAATTCACCAGTGAAGTCCTGGTGCAAAATGGTTAGGTGTCTGGTGATTTACTGAAAAGTTAATAAAATTAAAAATACTAAAAGAAAATAGGTATGAATAAATAGCTATGTTGTACAGCATACCTAGAAAAGAAGCATATTTTGATGAATCTTTATTATAGTCCTTCCAAAAGGGTAAACTTTCAAAGTTAAGGCAAATCATACATTTAAGGGGAAACTGTAACAGGAGACAAAGAGCTATTAACCTTAACAAATAAGATGCCTTATAAATCATTAAGACGATCGGCAAAGAACAGCAGAAAGGAAAGGAACAATCAACAAAAGGAGAAAATACATCTGGTCAATAAATACATTTTTAAAATGTGAAAATCTAAAGTCCCTAGATGACACACATGGACTTCATCAGTTGATAATCAAAAGGTTGGTGTTTTGGAGAGAACAAAAACAAGATGGTGGATTGGGTGGAAGTGCAGTAAGGAGGTCTATCAGCAACAACACAGAATACAGGACCAAGAACGCTCAGGGGATGGTCCAAGAACTCTGAACCATATATAAAGGCATATTTAGAAGGTTGCACAGCTTACAGCTAGGGGAATTTGTAGCAGAAGCGAGAAATCCATTGCTTTCTAATTCAAGACGCTCAGCTGCTCGAGGAGCCGCCATCTTGGGTGAGAACAAGCAGGGGAAGGATCAGAGCGCCACGGACGCCTGACAGAACCGCAGAGATAAAGGTGTGGACATTCTTTTCTTTTAGTATCTGTTCATTGGTCCCTTGCTGTCTGTGTACCTCCATTCTGGTGACTATAGGGGTGCCCGAGCTAGTGGATGGCCCAGCCCCACCTTGGGCGGGTTCTACTATGCATGAGCACAGATCTCCTCGAAATTTAAAGAGACAGTTTCCACTTAAAACCAAATGACCCTGAATTGTTTTAAAATAGAAAAAAAGCCTGAACGGGAATTGTGGAGTGGGACGGGCAGACAAAAAAGTAAATAGGCCAAAAATTAAATCCTAAGTTACG
>NW_006408621.1:4629189-4631023 GCF_000296735.1 Chrysochloris asiatica
TGAGGTTGGCCCAGGATCGGACATTGTTTCGTTCTGCTGTGCATGGGGTCACTATGAGTCAGTTCCGACTCGATGGCACCTGACAACAACAACCTAGTAGTGTAATACAGACATTTAAATAGGATAGAAAGGAATATGGGAAATATGATTACAGAAAGTTTGTAAACCCATCTTCACCCTATAACTGATTTGATTACCTAAAAGGGGACTAGAATGTGCCCAGGGAAATTAGCTTCTTTTTAAGCCTTTGTGCAGTATGGGGCCTGAGCCCCACCCAGAGCCATTCAGAGGACATTCCCACTTGAAAACACAAACAGACCAACCCAGAAAGCTAAAGGATCAGAAGATACTTCCATCAAAGCAAGAAAAGTCAATCCATCAGGGTTAATGCCTTTCTAAAACTGAAACCCAAAGGGAATACTCGAACAGCCTTGTACACTCGCTGGTGAATGCCCTGGTCAACTTGTGAGTGGAAAGGGGGAAACTGCAGCAATGAAGACACGGGCTGAGTATGGCTATGTTCCATAGACACCTGATGACCTTGAGATGAGAAAGAGAAGAAGGGCTGACTGGTTGGTTTAAGTTCAAGGAGATTTGTGCACTCCCAAGCCCAAGGACACTGACCTACCTATTCACTGGGGACTAGAGTTAAGAGTGAAGTAGACAACTGGTCTGAATTGGGGGGAGATATGTGAGAACTCCCAAACCTGAAGACAGTACCCATCTGACCTAGCTTGAATGGCCTGCTGACCAGAACTAGATCAGATGATGATAAAAAAAAGTCTGATAAATGGAGTTGTAAATTGCTACAACTTGATGAACTGGATCTTTCTGTTTATGAATGAAGTTGCACAAAATTCCAACAGAAAGGGAAGATTCTTCCTATCAAGGATCCAGCTTGCCTCCTCAGTACATTGGGTTGACTGTTGTTGTTGTTGTTAAGTGCCATCGAGTGGGTTCCTACCTCTAGTGACCCTGTATATGGTTTCCAAGGAGTTGATAGGGATGGGCAACTTAGATTCTAGCTACCATAACTGAGGGGCTATAAAGGCACAAAGTGACTGGCTTACAAGCTTTCATGAGGGTGCTTACCGTCAGAACAAGGGGAGAATTCCTACTGAATAGCTTTCCTCTTGTCCAGCTAAGTCTGGTAAAAGGGGATGGAAGATGATGGGGATAGAATTGTATGATTCAATTGTGAGTAACTGTTATCAAGACTAATGGCAACTGTCACAACTGTAAATGTAGAACAGGTGTAACTAAAAGGGGGAAGCAGTTAATCTGTCATTTCAGAAACAGATGACCGTAGGACCATAAAGAGGGAAGAACACAAGAGGAACAAAGGATCCTAACGAGAAAAGTGGTTAGGATGGTAGCAGAGGCGATGTCATAAAGAGAGAGAGCAGCAGAGGACAAAAGCCTATAGATTCAGAAAGGCAGTGTGCCTGCGGGCAGGAAGCTAGCTTGCAAAATGTGCTCTGTGGACATTAAATGAATATATATTTTCTGCTTTGTATGTGTACATCAAAAAAAAAAAAAAAGGTTTAATAAAAAAAAAAAAAAAAGGTTTAAAGGTTAATACTGTTAAATGATGATACATGGAGGGGATTGTAATTGTTGCAATGATTTGTTGAATGTAAAACTGATGATCTGTCCAATGAACTCAATTCATAATAAAATCTTTTTTTTTTTTTTAACAAAAAAAGAAGATGGAAGGAAAACAAAGTCATGATACCAAAAAGAACTGGTTAATGCTCAACCATCTCAAGAAGTAGCATATGGAGACCTACAAAAATGGAAGGATGTACCATGCTCCTGGATAGGAAGACTTAAC
>NW_006408621.1:4631615-4632167 GCF_000296735.1 Chrysochloris asiatica
AAGGCCATCAATGAAAAAATAGGGACAAATGTGAGGTCACTAATTCAAGGAACACACAGACTACCAAACATTTTGAAAACTACACAACAAAAGTTGACAAAATAGATGATTGGGACATACTAAAAATTAAAGACATGTGCATCAAAAGACTTCAACAGAAGAGTAAAAAGGGAACCCACAGAATGGGAAAAAATCTTTTGCAATGACATATTCAAACAAGGGACTTATTTCTAAAACATATTGGAAACTACAACACTACAAGAAAAAGACAAATACCCAATTTGAAAATGGGCACAGGACATGGACACTTCACCAAGGAGGAGATACAGGCAGCCAACAAATTCATGAAGAAATGTTACAATCACAAGCCAGTAGAGAGATGCAAATCAAAACAACGAGGTATCATCTCACATCAGCTATAATAGCAAAGATCAAAAAAGTAGGGGACTTCCCTAGAACCATCAAGGGAGAAGAGCAGAGAGCGGGACCCTACCCAGAGAAGCAGTGATGCCTGAAATGGAGACAGAGATGATGACATGGAGCAATGGAGCA
>NW_006408621.1:4633945-4634499 GCF_000296735.1 Chrysochloris asiatica
TCTTTGTTGCTTACTGGGATGTGGGAAGTGAGGGGAGGGGAGGAAGGGGAAGGTGGAACAACGGGCAGGGAATAGACACAAGATAGTTTGGGTACTAGGGAGGGGAGGCAAAACACAAGAAGGGGGAGGGGAATGGAAGAACAAAACTGACGGGAAATTAGGCAGGTTTGCATGTGCTAAGTGGGACAGAGATAAATAATCATGTATGCACAACCTTGGATGCTCTGGGATACAGGGATTGAGACATGGTTGGAATGGGGAAAAGGGGGGAAATAATGTTAATATCTTGGCTGTCTTTTGAATCTTGGTTTCCCTGGCATACCATTATAAAATAGACACTTGAAGGGGAGAGAAAGGAATAGCCAAAAATATCACCATAGAAAGCTTGTATGTCTGTCTTCTGCCTATAACTGATTGGAATACCTAAAATGGGGCTACAAAATACCCAGTGAAGGAGGCTTCCTATGGAGCCTCTGCATTACATAAGACTATAGGTGGAATCCTGAACTGCATCCAGAATCTTCTGAGGTGGGAAATTTCCACTTGAAAGGACA
>NW_006408621.1:4635322-4649659 GCF_000296735.1 Chrysochloris asiatica
AAGGTAGAATCTCCACTGAGTAGTATCCAATCTGTCTGAACAGGGCTGATGAAAAGCGATGTGGATAGGTCTCTGGTGATACAATAGTGAATAATTGTTATCAGGACTAATTGTGAGGGTTGGAAATGCACAGGTAGACATTTGTAGCAAAGGGAGGGGAGCGAAGGACTCTGCAGTCTAGGAGCGGAGGTCCCTGGGACCATCAAGGGAGAAGAGCGGAGAGTGGGACCCTACCCAGAGAAGCAGTGACATCAGAGATGGAGGCAGAGATGATGACGTGGAGAGATGTGCAGCTGGGGACTTTAGACCCAGAGAGGGAGAGGGGCTGTGTCATGACGATCGGGGGGTTGGGGAGGCAGACTTGCAGGGTATACCCTTTGGTTGGTTGATGATGCATAGAGGAGATTGTAACCATGGCAATAAAACAAAATACGATAGAATGACTGTAAATCTAATGTTCTCCCATGTAAACTATCACATAATTCACAATAAAACATTAAAAAAAAAAAAAAAAAGAAGTAGCATATGATCAAGAATCAATGACACTAAAGGATGAAGTCCAAGTTGCACTGAAGACATTGATGAAAAACAAGTCTCCAAGAACTGCTGGAATACAAATTGAAATGTTTCAACAAATTGATACAGTACTGGAGGCCCTCACTTGTCTATGCCAAGATATTTGGAAGACAGCTATCTGGTCAACTGATTGAAAGGCATCCATATACGTGCCTATTCCAAAAACAGGTGGCACAACAGAATGTGGAAATCATCTAGCAATATCATTAGTATCACATACAACTAAATTTTTATTGAAGATAATTCAAAAACAGGTTGCAACAGTACATCCACATGGAACTGCCAGAAATTCAATCCAGATTCAGAAGAGGTTGTAGAATGAAGACTATTAATGCTGACATCAGATAGATCTTGACTGAAAGCAGAGAATACCAGAAAGATGTTTACTTGTGCTTTATTGACTATGTGGATCATGACAAAACTACCAATTGTGAAGTGTGAGTATTCCAGACTACTTGGTTTAACTTATAATGAACCTTAACATCAACCAAGAAGCAGTCATTCTAACAAACAAACGGATACTGAATGGTTTAAAATAAGGAAAGGTTTGGGTCTGGGTTATATTCTCTCACTATACTTATTTAATCAGTATGCTGAACAAATTATGAGAAGAACATGCGTCAGGATTGGAGGAAGACTCATTAACAACCTGCAATGTATAAATATACAATCTTCATTACTGGAAGCAAAGAAGACTTAAAATACTGCTGAAGATCAAAGACCACTGTCTTCAGTATGGAAATATAATGAAAACAAAAATCCTCACAACTAGACCAATAAATAAATAGCATTATGATAAATGACTGAAGTTGTCAAAGATTTCATTTTGCTTGGATCCACAATTACCACTCATGGAAGCAGCAGTCAAGAAATATTGCATTAAGCAAATCTGCTGCATATAGCCTCATATGCATGTAAAAGTTGAACAACGAATAAGGACAACCATAGAAGAATCTACACATTCGAACTGTGGTGTTAAGAGAATACTGGAAGTACTCTGCCAGAAGAACAAACAAATCTGTCTTGGAAGAAGTATAGCCAGAATGTTCATTAGAAGCAAAAATGACTAGACTTCATCTCTCATACTCTGGATACATTATTAGGTGGGACCAGTCCCTGGAGAAGGATATGCTAGAAAAATTGGAGGGTCAGCGAAAAACAGGAAGACCCCTCAACAAGATGGACCCACACAGATGCAGCAACAATGGAGTCATATATAACAATTATGAGGCTAAGTGCGGGGCCAGGAAGTGTTTCATTCTGTTGTGTATACGGTTGCTATGAGTCAGAACGAATTCCACGGCACCTAACAACAACAAAGAATGACTAAGATTTAAAATTTTTTAAATTCTAAAAAACAGAAAATAACACATGAGAGCAATGATGTAAAGAAGCTGGAACCTTTATACATTGTTGACGGGAATGCAAAATGGTATATATCCCTTGTGGAAAACAGCGTGGCAGTTATTACAAAAAACTGCAAACAGAATTACCATGGTGGTGATAGTGGTTGTGTGCTGTCGAGTGTATTCCAACTTATAGCAACCCTGTATAGGGTTCTCGAGGTGTAAATCATTACAGGAGCAGAAAGCCTCATCTTTCTTCTGTGGAGCAGCTGGGAGATTCAAACTGTAGACTTTGAGGTTAGCAGCCCAACTGATAACCCATTACACTACCAGGGTTGTTGTTGTTGTTAAGTGCTGTCAAGTCGGTTCCAACTCAGAGCAATCCTATGTAGGGTTTCCAAGGAGCTGCTGGTGTGTTTGAACCGTCAACCTTGTGGTTCAAACTCACCTTACAGTCCAGTGCTTTATCCCACAGCGACACACCAGGACTCCAGGGTATGACACAGCAATTGCACTCTTTAGAATATACCTAAGGGACTTGAAAGCAGTGACTCAAACAGGCATATGTATACCAAGGTTCACTGCAGTACTACTCACAATCGCTAAAAGGTGGAAACAACTTAAGTGTCCATCAATAGTATGACTGGATAAACAAAATATGATGCATGCATACAATGGAGTACTACTCAGCCAGAAATACAAATGATATCCTGACACATGCTACAACATGGATACAGCTTAAAGACATTGTTCTGAGTGAAATCAGTCACAAAAGGACAAATATTGTATGACCTCAGTGGTTACCAGAGGACGGAGTGAGGTGAAAGAGGGACTTACTGTTTACAGACTACTGAGTTTCTGTTATGATGATGGAAAATTTATATTAAGGGTAATGGTTAGATAGCTAATTCATCTATAAACCTGCTACAAAGTTGAATTGGCAAATGTTGTAAGATAGATATATTTACAACAACAGAAAAAGATCAGTTGCTGATCCTTGGTTTAGAGACTTTAGGGTCATGGTTTCATGGGACATTCCAGTTAATTGGCCTAATACTGTTTAGTGCTTCTATTCTATTTCCTTATTTGGTGCATAATGCCTGGCTTCTTAAAAGTTTTAAGTGGCTATCCAACATACAACAGTTGGTCTCTTTGCCTGGAGCAACAGAGGAAGAAGGAAAGTCAGGAATAGGAGGAGAAACTGGAATGCGTAGCTAATTGCCTCCATAAACAACTGCCTTCTTTGCCAGGAAACCAGAAGAGATAGATGCTACCCAGCTACTATTAGTGAACATTTTGATCAAAGTTTCTAATCCTGATCAAAAGGGGGGAAATTCAGAACAGAATTTCAAATTCTCATGAACTCCAGAATTTCTGTAGCCAGGGAGGCTGAATGGAGCCCTGAAACTATTACCATGAGATAATCTTTAAACAAAAATGTCGCCAGACATCTTCTTTAAGCCAGTAAATAATATCTGCCTTGAGCATTGTGCTGTTTTTAATAACTATTCATATGGGATCAAACTGATAACAGTAACTGGAAAGCTTAGACAAGAAGCTTAAGGGGGCAGTGAATTCATGTTAATAGGCAAGGAACAATTCAGAAAAGGAGAGTGAGCATGGTTGCACAACTTTTAAGAATTTAACCAATGTCACTGAATTGTACATGAAGAAATTGCTGAATTGGTGTATGTTCTGCTGTGTATACTTCCAATAATTGAAAAGTAAAAAAATAAATAAATAAAAATAGATTCATTAAAAACCATGAGTCTCCTTTTAAGAAAATGACTGAATACAAAATGTTTAAGGAAAAAAAAAAAGGTATTTATTTAAACACAAGGGAATCTGCTATATGAATGAAGTTGAGTTGACAGGTTTTGGTCATCCATTTATGTATTTAAATTCGGGCATTTTCTAGATGTCAGGCTGAGTTCCAAACACTGGAAATACAGCTGTGAATGTAACAAAAGCCCTTTTCTCGGATCATTTTTATTCTATGATGTTAATTTTTCGTTATTCCATCAACTGCACAGAATTCTGTCTCTTGAACATTTTTAAGCCAATCAGGCAAACACTGTTTCAAACAAAATTCTTTTTTCTTGGAAGCTAGGTGCTCCTCCCTCATAGCTTACAAAAGTACCTCCTGAGGTTGATGACATGACAGTATTCCTTCCTTACAGCTCAGGCAACAATGCCACCTCTTATCTATAAACTATGTCACAGTTTAAATCGTCTTCATACATACTCATTATTTTTTATAGCAGACTAATATAGCGTGCGTATCATTTCTTTGGTGTTCCACAGTAACCCATGGATACCTTCTGCACTTAGTCCCAAGGGTTAGGGCTCAGAAAACCCCAAGTGCAACCCCATCAGAGGAGTTAACTTGGACAAGCCTTTTCCCTATGGAAGGGCCTCGTCATGGCCTGCCAGGACCCTTCCTAACAGGACGACCCGATATAGTACAGCATCGTTTAATAAAACTGGAGCAAAACGGCGCCAAGAATTGCACAACTTCTAACCATCACAAAACTCACAAGATAGGCATCGGATATAACTTTGCTGCCTTTCTAAAAAGTTAGAGGAGGGCACTAGTGGCTTTATCCACCGGAAGATGAACAGCACTATTGCATCAATTCACCCCGGGGTACAAGACGGTGGGCGGCAGGACCTACAAGGGCCGGGCGGAGAGAACCCAAGAGGAGCCGCTCTGCGCTCGGACCCACCCGCCTTCCTGCCGCCAGACCGCGGACAGAAGCCGAAGCTCGGCGGGTGCTGGAGCCAAACCTCAAGGCCAGACCCAGGTGACAGGTTTATTGCCCTCGGTAAACCACTTGGGCTTTTAATCAGCCTCCTAGCCCAACTCCCTGCGCATCCCTCCATCACCCCCTTCCTTACCTGACACACGGAGGCACGGAAGCCCGAGTAGTCCGAGCTCTCACGGACCTGCAGTGCCCGCTCCGAGAGCTCCGACGCCTTTTCGCGTCGGTCAAACAAGTAGACCGTCTTGTAGCTGTCGCCCCCGCCGTGCACCCCGGTCCCCGCCGAGGATCCGCCGTCACCCACTGCTGCCATATTGAGGGAAAGGAGAAATGGCAACCGTGCTCAGAGCCGAGGAGCAGGCCCAGCGCGGCGCCCCCAGCTCCAGCGCCTGCGGCGGCTCCAGGCCTCCGCCCTCGCGGGCGCAGCTCCCTCCTCTGTGGCCCAGCAGAGGCGGCGCGAGAATCACCCGGGAACCGATTCAAACACGCTGTGGCCCGGACCCACGTCACTTCCGAGGACCGCTGCTCCCGGGGAAACGAGAACGCGCGGCGCGCTCTTCCCGACCGAACCCTAGAGCCCGCCGCTGCCCACGCGAGCTCACAGTACACCTCGCCACAGTGCCGCCTCAGCCGGACACTATGTCGCAGGAGGAAGAGAACAGCGACGGCGGGAGGCGGGGCGAACCCGGCAGGCCGCGCGGGCGAGTGGGGGCGGGGCCCCGCGGAGTTGGAGGAAAGCGCGGGTCCTCGGACGCCTGCGCCTCTGGGTCGTCCTAGGGAGCAGAGTAGGGTGAGCCAAACCCCGAGGGGAGGTATGCCACCGGAAGGCCACTCTTTCTGGGCTGAGGTAGTCCTGCAGCGGCCTGTTTCGCTCTGACCTCAGAGAAGCCACTCGGGCCTCGAACACTCAGCGCCCAGCAGCAGCAGCGAACAGAGGCCACGGTCGCGCCCCCGCAGCGGTGGGAGGTGGCAGGCCCTTGAGTTTTGATGGTGCAGCTTCCCCTCTTTGAGCATATGAGTTCGTTTCTATCCCATTGCATAATTCTCTGCGGGCGCATTCTCGGCCACCAAGACAAAGCTGGTTCAAGAAAACGGCGGACTCGCGGTGACGTCACTGAGGCCGCATTTACCGCCCTTTCGACTGCAGTAGTACAGAGTGCACATTCCAGGTGCTGGAACAAACCACGTTCCAAATCTTCAAGGCGCCTCCATGTAACCATGAATAGTACCACCACCGACACCAACTGGCGTCCTGATGTGGCGCTGTAGTATAAGCACAGGACTGCTAACCACTAGGTTGGCGGTTCAAAGCTACCAGCCGCTCCTGGGAAACCCGTACTCAAACGGCACACAACAAAAAATCTTCAACTAGTTATTAGGGTTAATTAGGTGGTACATGCAAAACACTTAGCACATTGTATTCTGTCATTAAATAGTCTTTATCAGAAAATAGACTTTATTGAATACGCTTATCCTGGGTGCATAGTGCCATCACTCAACAACAAAGAATATAGTCATTGAGTGACTAGATTTAATCATTTTCTCTGTAATTCTTGACAATCATATTGAGTGAATGTTTTGTAGTTTGTTTTTGTTGTTAGTTGGCATGAAATCAATTTTGATTCAAGGCACCCACATGTGTTACAGAATTAACTGCTCCATAGGGTTTTCTTGGCTGTAATGTTAATGGAAACAATTGACCTATAACCCATTCAGATTCATAACAACTATAAAACAGAGCAGAACTGCCTACTTTCCAAGGCTGTAATCTTTAAGAAGAGTCCTGGTGTGGCACTGTGGGCTAATGTGCCAGTTGTTGTTGTTAAGTGCTGTGGAGTCGGTTCCGACTCATAGGGACCCTGTATAGGGTTTCCTAGGCTATAAATCTCTGGGAGCAGAAAGCCTCATCTTTCTCCTTCAGTACAGCTGGTAGTTTCGAACTGCTCAACTTGAGGTTTGCAGACAGATTCATAACCACTACACTACCAGAGACTGCAAAGCCATTTGAACTTCAAGGTTGGCAGTTCAAGCTCACCAGCTGCTCCTCGGAAACTATACAGGGTCGCTATGAGTTGGAACCGACTGGACAGGCACTTCACAACAATAATCTTTACAGAAATAGACTGTCACACTTTTCTCTCTCTGAGCAGTGGGGTGGTTTCAAACTGACAACTTTCGTTCAACTGCCAAGCCCATAACCACTGGGGAACCAAGGCTCCCCAACAACCTTCATAATGACACGTAAATTCACCAAGTCCAAGTAGCAGATCAGTGAATTTTGCAATTCTTCTAAAGCTTGGATACTAATTAGAATTTTCTGTTTTACTAGATTTGCCAAAATTACCACGATTAATTATCATAGGGATAGACCCATAAATCTTAGAAACCTAGATTTGCTTGCTTGTATCAAGATGTGAGAAAATCAGTGAATGTAGTATGTGTGCATGCACACGTATTTAGACATAAAATACATTACAGGTAGAACAGTGGGTGAACGAAAGTGGGGAATCATGTGGTGGTGTTTGGGGGGCGTAAATAGTATGGCTGGAAATGGGGAGAATGGAGCAGTAGATGATATAAGATGAAAGTGGAAAGAAATAGGTATGGTCAAATGTCATCCATATTCCTAAGGAGGACATGAGGAAAGAGGGTAAGCAAAGTAATCCCTGACTCCTCTTGGGGTGTTTATTTTTGGAAATCTCATGCTTTAACTTCTTAATTTGTGTGAATTTTTCATTATATTCCATTATGTTACAGTATTTGATTTAAATGACTTAAGGATAACATAAATTGTGTTTCTGATTCTTCTTTCATGAGATGATGAATTGCTTTTCTATTTCAGAAAACTGGGACTAGGAGGAGCTGTTCATCATCAAGCAATTTCTCATTTCTCTGTAATACTACATTGTACATATGTCATTGTTAAATGCCGTTGAATTGTTTCCAACTCATAACCAACCTGTTATAGGGTTGCCAAGGAGTGGGTTGGTGGGTTTGAACTGCTGACCTTACAGATAGCAGTCCAATAATGTATATCTTACAGCACCACACTAGGACTCCATTATAAATGTTGTTGTTGTTAAGTGCCATTGAGTCAGTACCAACCCATAGCGACCTTATGCACAGCAGAAGGAAACACTGCCTGATCCTGGGTCAACCTCACTATTGTTGCCACACATGAGTCCATTGATGATGCCACTTGGCCAATCCATCTCGTTGGGGGTCTTCCTCTTTTTCTCTGACCATTATAAATACATGAGTATAAAAACATTTCATGTATTTTTAGTATCTGAGGATACTTACTAAAAGAAAAGAGTGCTGCTGGTGTGGCGCTATAGGGTAAGCACTGGACCGCAAGGTCGGTTTGAACCACAAGGTCAGCAGTTGAAACTCACCAGCCGTTCCTTGGAAACCCTTTACAGGGCCGCTATAAGTCAGAACCAACTCGACAACACGTAACAACAACAACAGCAAATAAGAAGAGAGATCCAAAGTGCTGCCGAAGAAGTGCACCAAGTATATGGGCCACTCCTAATGAAAATTAGGCCTTGGTGGTTCTGTGGTAGAATTCTCACTGTCTACACAGAAAACCCAGATTCAATTCCCTGAGGATGCACCTCATGCCCAGCCACGTGCAGCCCCTCCTATCTGTCAGTAAAGGTTTGTAAGTAGTTAGGATACTGAACAAGTTTCATCGTAAACAAGTTTCAGCAGATCTTTCAGGCTAAGATGGTCTTAAAAAGAAAGAACTGTTGGTCTGCTTCCAAAAATTCAGCCCAGGAAAGCCCTATGGATTATAATGGCCCTATCCCTAACCAGGTAGCATGTCCTTCCATTGCACACAAGATTGTCATTGAATTGGGCAGGCTCAATAACAGCTAACAACATTGGTGGATACATTGATGTGTATCTCTTAAGGAAAATTCAAGCCTGAATCAGTCTCTTAATCTATATATATAGCAGTCTGAAGCCACCTTAGGACCATTTGCCACTCAGTCACTATTGTTTTCTGAGTTAAATGCTACTTAAAAATAAATTTTTCAACAAAGAAAGATGAGTTAATTCTTTAAATTTTATCACATGTAAACAAGTGAGTATTTAAAATGACCCAGTCTCTTCCACAATTACAGATGTCAGCAACCAGGGCAGTTGAAATCTACCAGTCACTCCTCAGAAACCTTATGCAGTATTGTTAATGAATCAAAACTGACTGAATAGCACTTAACTACAACAGTAGAGCAGAAAGAAACCCTAGTGGCACAATGGTTAAGTACTGAGCTGTTAACCAAGGATCGGAAGTTCGAATCCACCTACAGGCTCTGTAGGAGAAAGTGCTGGTGTTCTGTTTCCATAAAGATTTCAGCCTGAAAACCCCTATTGAGTAGTTATACTTTGTCACATGGGGTTGCTATGAGTTCAATCAACTTGATGGCACCTAACAGTAATAGAGGTGAACTCAGGTGCTAAAGCCAACAGCCTCAGCTAACTGCCAGACATCTGAGAGAGGTCACCATGGACCGTCAAGCCCCAGTCAAGCTGCTAGATGTCTGCAGCTATATAAGCGATCTCAAGTGAAACCAGCAGAAGAACTGTCCTGCTGAGCTCAGACCAAGTTGCACAGTCATGAGTTATGTACCTATCTACTGCTCGGCCAAAAACAGGGCCACGAGGGTAAGTTCCTTTCTAGGCCTGGAGGGTGGTTGAAGGCCATAGTCTCAGATTCTTCCAGTCTCTTTCTGGCCAGTGAGCCCTGTCCTTTTTTCTTTTTTAACAATTTTGAGTTTTGTACATTTTCTCCTACTCTATCCAGGATTGTCTAGTGTGCTCCCTTTCAGAGTAGTTGGTAGTAGTAGCCAGGCATCAGCAAGTTTTTCTTATCCAGTTACTTCTGAAAAACGGGTCTTACTGTGGAAATATAATTGATCACAGTTTCAAGTGTCTCTCATGAGAGAACACACTGAGCAAAAAACAGGAGGAAAACTTCACTGTTCTGGTGACAATTAAAAACCAGGATATATCACACAAGTAAGTATTCATAAAAATCTGATTCTAGAAGGTAGGTTCACCATGGAATGTTCGATCATTTAAAATCAAAATGGCAACATTTACCTAAGGACAAAGTTGAGAAGGGATGGGAAAGAGGATAGAATGGAAATAGGAACCACAGGGAGAAAGCAGGATAACTTCTTACAGGGAGGGGATTGCAATCATTGAGATGGAACAAAGTGTATGATTTTCT
Organism: Chrysochloris asiatica; assembly: GCF_000296735.1. NCBI lineage: Eukaryota > Metazoa > Chordata > Mammalia > Afrosoricida > Chrysochloridae > Chrysochloris > Chrysochloris asiatica. The sequence goes on from NW_006408621.1 coordinate 4,645,246, forward strand.
GAATGTAAAACTGGTGATCTTGTCTATAATCCTTCACTCAGGTTACAATAAAAGTTTAAAAAAAGTAACTGGGTAAACCTGACTGGAAATCTACATAACAGAAGTCAGCTAAAGTCTTGACCAGGTTCCCTGAGGATGCTACTGGATACTGGAACCAGCTCATGATTTTAGCTGGAGTCATGGTGTGGTACCATAGGATAAACACTGGACTGCTAACTGCAAGGCTGGTGGTTCAAACCCACTAGTCACTTCTCAGAAACCCTATGCAGGTTCACTAAGAGTCAGAACTGAATTGACAGAATTTAACAATAGCTTACATAACATCTTCTCCTTTCAGAGTTTTCATCCTACTGAAACAAAATGGAAAAACGTAATTCTGTTCATTTTGCTTACATATATGCATATATGCAGCAAAACTTCTTAAGAGGTTAAAAAATAATTCAGACAAGATAATGAAGACTTGATCTTAGCTGATAGTAGTGGAGGTGAGAAGAAATAGTCATATCCCAGATATATTTTGAAGGTGAAGCTGATAAATTGACAAATGGATTGGATTTGGGGTATGTGAGAAAGAACAGTCAAGTCCACCTTTAAAATCTGTGGCTCCTGGCAAAATGTTACTCATTCCTGAATGTTTTGACTTGTCTAAGGAATTTCCCATGACATAAATCTAGCTGGCTAATACCAGTTTCCCTTACAACTGAGAATCGTGTACACAGCCTGGGCTCCACAACAGACAGTAATGGGCAGCAGCAGCAGTCAGCTTGTAGAGTCCACAAAGGTACCCATACCCAAGGGCATAGTGATACCAGTTGTGGAAAGGGCATTCTCATAGGATCAGTGCATGATTTTAGTTGTACTGCTGCTGTATACTTTTCAAATCAAGTTTTCTAATCCCTCAGCAAATTCACAAGCTATCCAGTTTCTTAGCCCCAAATACTGCTTTTCTTAAAAGAGTCAGAGATCATTTCATTTCTTAAAACTAAAATCCCTGTGAATGTTTTCATAATAATAACTGTTCTTCATTGAATGAGGCATATATCTCAATTAATTCTACTAAATAGATATTATTCCTATATTTGAAATATGTTAACTGAGGCAAAAAGGAGAAATTTCTTACCCAAAGTTATTTGGCTACCAATTGACAAAAGCTAGGACTAAAATCCAAATTGCTCTGACTTTAAAGGCCAAATACTTAGACTTCCTAAAACCCAGTTGTCCTCAAGTTAATTCCAACTCATAGAGCCCATGTGCACATCAGAATAAACCTGTGCTCCATAGAGTTTTCAGTGGCTGATTTTTCAGAAATAGATTGACAGCCTTTCTTTCAAAGTGCCTCTGGGTAGACTCGAATCTCCAATATTTTGATGAGCATCTAGCTGAGCACATTAATCATTTGCATCACCCAGGGTCTCCTTTACACAATATACATAAGCTCCTTTGAAGTTCATATACTAATACAAACTGATCCCCCTACCCCCAGGAATTCAGTGATGTGTATAATCACAAGGTTGGTGATTCTAACCCACCAGTCACTCCTTGGAAACCCTATGAGTCAAAACTGACCGGATGGCACCTAACAATAATAACAAACATATAACTTTATGCACATGTTGTTGTTATTAAGTGCAGTCAATTCAATACCAACCCATAGTGGCCCTGTAAAGGACTTTCGAAAAGCAGTTGGTGGGTTTGAACTGTTAACCTTGGGGATAGCAGTCCAGTGCTTATGCTACAGCATCACACCAGGATTCCAGAGAGCTTCTATTACCAGAGCAATTAGGTAACATGACAGATTGGAAAATAAAAACTTTTCACTCTATTGTAAATAAAATAAATTTACCTAAAATTCATAGTTACCTAAAATATACCTACATAGAAAATGGGTCTGAATGTTTGAAATTTGAAAATAATGCAGTGATGTTTGCCAATGAGAGGTGTGGTTAAAAAGAAACAAAACTGATACCGGAAAAGAAACTGTGGTTTGTGAACTAAGAGTATTGTGAGAGGAGGAGTGCTTTATGATGGTGTTACTTGCTCAGCATGAAAAGCAATGTTTTGTGTCCCCAAAACACACAAAGCCTCAGTGTAGCTGTTATTGTTAGTTGTGTCCAGTAGGTTCCGTATCATGGTGATCCCATGTGTACAGAGTAGAACTGCTCCACGGGGATTCCACCTCTAGCTCTAACTAGGCTAGAGTTCATCCCTACAGTAAGACTTTCCAGCTTAGCAACCCTTTGCTCCACACCTCGGGCAAAATAATCTTTGAAGTTAGAAACTTCAAACCCTGAAAATCTTACTGTGTTTTCAGTTCCATGAATAAAGTAGAAATAAAAACAACAGAAAACTAGAGAATAGGAACAGCTATATATAGTTAATCTGCTCATCCAGATATTCTACACCTTTGAGAATGTAATGGTAGCGTAGTGGTTACGAATCGGGCTGCGAACCTTAAGGTCAGCGGTTCGAAACTACCAGCTGCTCCGCGGGAGAAAGATGAGGCTTTCTACTCCCGTAAAGATTTACACCCTCGGAAACCCTGTACAGGGTCGCTATGGGTCGGACCCGACTCGATGGCACTTAACAACAACAACAACAATAGGATAAACACTGGACTGCTAACTACAAGGTTGGTGGTTCAAACCAACCAGCTGTTCCTAGAAAACTATACAGCATCACTATGAGTTGGAACCACAGCACTTAACAAAAACAATAATTGGAGTCCTGGTGTGGTATTGTAGCACTGGACTACTAACTGCAAGCTTGGAGGTTCAAATTCACCATCCGCTCCTAGAAAACCCTATACAGGGTCGCTACAAGTCAGAACCGACTCCACAGCACTTAGTAACAAAGATGACGATGCTGGAAGCTATCCTACTTGTAGTTCAATCATCAGCAGACTCACTGAGGTTTCAGGAGAGCTTCCAGACTAAGACAGTCCTGGGAATCTATGTTCAAAAATTAGCCAATGAAAACCCTACAGATCACAACAAAAAAATTCTTTGCTACAGTACTAGAAGATGAGGCTTTTATTCTAGAAGACACTCAAAATACCACATGGTTGCAACAATGGACAGAATCATGTGGATGGGCCAAGTCCAGGCAATTTTTCATTCTCTTGTACATGAGGTTGCCCTGAGTTGGGTTCTACTCTATGGAACTAACAACATTCTAAAGTATTTTTAACCCTATAGTAAAAAGGGGGTCAGATTGTAAAAGGCCCTGGGAGCTATCTTAAAGAGTTTGTACTTTTTCAGGAGAACATTGGAGTAAAGAACTGTTGAAGATTTTTAATCTAGAATGGGAAGTGATTCACTTGGCACTATAGGAAAGTAACTCTGACTTCAGTATGGAAGATGGTTTTCAGGCAGGCAAAAGACTATGGTTGATTGCTAATGGGTGATGGCAGATGATCTAAATTTACATTGTGGAGATGGCTGCACAATTCTGGGATTATACAAAAAAAGCAATCAAATTGTACACTTTAGATGGGTGAATTTTATGCTGTATAGTTTGTATCACAATAAAGATTTTTTTTAAAAAAGCACCAGATTAAATAAAACAAACTCTTACATGCAAAAATAAAATTAAAAGAGGTTATGTTTGTGTTCTTCAGATGATCTCTAAATTCAGGTGGGATATATTCAAGGTCATATTTTGGCACTCGTGGACTTGTTTTCATTTTCTTCAGCTTCAGTTTGAATTTCATTATGAGCAACTGATGGTCTATTCCACAGTCTGCCCCTGGCCTTGTTTTGACCGATGATACGGAGCTTTTCCATCGTCTCTTTCCGCAGATGTAGTCAGTTTGATTTCTATGTGTTCCATCTGGTGAGGTCCATGTGTATAGTCATCTGTTATGCTGTCTAAAGAAGGTATTTGATTTTGCAGAATTCTATTGTGCGATCTCCAGCATCATTTCTAAAACCAAGGCCATATTTTCCAACTACTGATCCTTCCTCTTTGCTCCCAACATTTGCATTCCAATCACCACTAATGATCAATACATCTTGACTACATGTTTGATCAATTTCAGATTAAAGAAGTTGGTAGAATTCTATTTCATCCTCACTGGCTTTAGTGATTAGTGAGTAAATTTGAATAATAGTGGTATTAACTGGTCTTCCCTGAAGGCGCATGGATATTATCTTATCACAGACAGTGTTGTACCTCACGACTGATCTGGATATGTTCTACATGGACCAAGAGGCAGTTGTTCAAACAGAACATGGGAACACTGAATGGTTTAAAATTAAGAAAAATGTGCAACAGGGGTATATTCTTTCACCATACTTATTCAACCTGTATGCTGAGCAAATAATCCAAGAAGCTGGGTTCTATGAAGAAAAAACATGGCATCAGGATTGGAGGAAGACTCATTAACAACCTGCTATATGCAGATGATACAACCTTG
>NW_006408621.1:4649854-4655134 GCF_000296735.1 Chrysochloris asiatica
CAAACGACATATTGCATCAGGCAAACTGCTGCAGAAGACCTTTTAAAAGTGTTGAAGAGCAAAGATGTCAGCTTGATGACTAAGGTGCACCTGACCCCAGCCATGGTATTTTCAATAACCTCATATGGATGCGAAAGCTGGACAGTGAATAAGGAAGACTGTAGAAGAATTGATGCTTTTGAGTTATAGTGTTGGAAGAGAATATTGAAAGTACCATGGGCTGCCAAAAGAACTAACAGATCTTTGTTGGAAAAAGCGCAGCCAAGATGGCCAAACTTCGTCCCTCATACTTCAGACATATTGTCAGACGGGACCAGTCACTGCAGAAGGATACTATGCTTGGTAAGGTGTAGGTTCAGAGAAGGATATCATGCTTGGTAAGATGGAGGGTCGGAGAAAAAGAGGAAGACCTCCAACGAGATGGATTGGGCAGGTGGCAGCATTGATGGACTCAAGTGTGGCAACAGTAGTGAGGTTGGCCCAGGATCCGACATTGTTTCATTTGCTGTACGTGGTGTTGCTATGAGTCAGTTCTGACTCGATGGCACCTGACAACAACAACAACAGGTCATTTAGTTGGGAGTCCTGATGTGGCACTGTAGGGTAAGCACTCAACCTCAAGGTCAGTTTGAACCATAAGGTTGGTGGTTTAAACTCATCAGTCACTCCTCAGAAACCCCATAGAGGGTCACTATGAGTCAGAACTGACTCAGTGGCACTTAACAACAAGAAGGTCTTTTGGTTATCGACAGTCAAAAAATTATTTTTCATCTTTCTCAAAGTTTGCTTTTTTTTTTTTTTTTTGTCTAAATGCCCTCATCATTAAGAGTATAATTCACATTGACCTTTGCCAAGCCCAGGCCAGTTTCTCTTACAGACCATCCTCTCTATTTCAAGGTGAATATCACCCCCTGTTATCTTAGGGTATTTCACTTTTGATATGTTTAGAATGTAAACTATAAAAAAAAAGAATGTAAAAAACCCTCTTCAGTGGAAACAGTTTACGAAGATAAAACTGCACTAAGTGAAGCAGGCTTCCCCATTCCCATATTTACATATATGAAATGTGGACTTTTTCAAGAAAGTTAGTTAAAACAAAATAGACATCCAATCCAACCTACTTCCATTGAGTTGATTCTGACTCATAGCAACCTTTGAGGACAGGGTAGAACTGCCCCATACGGTTTCCAAGGAATCAAACTGCCACATCTTTCTGCTTTGGAGCAGCTAGTGGGTTGTAACTGCTGACTTTTCAGTTGACATCCATGTAACTTAACCATTGCACCACCAGAGCATCGAAAATAGGCACAAATACTCTCAAGTCTCATTTGTTCTTCAATTTTATACTAGATATTTCCTCCTTCTACAGCTGTTGGGTGTGTCCCTTTTCCCAGTTCTGTGATCTAAGCCAAAAAAAAAAAAAAAGTCAAGTGTAGTCACAAGAACCTACACACACACACACACACAGAGAGACAGAGAGAGAGAGAGAGAGAGAGAGAGAAATTTTTAGTGTCTTACTGAACATTTTAGATTTTTAGATCCACAGTATTTAAACCCTTCTTATTTCTGAGAATACTTTTGCATTACATTCACAAAACGAAATCTGCCCACTGCTGTTGCTTTTTCAGCACTGAAGGAAAGTTTATACCAAATAGTGTATTGTCTCTAACTTTGCTCGCTTAAGAGAAAAATTGCTTGCAACACAAAGCCAAATTTCTCAAGGTGTTCTAGCTCAAAACCAACAACAACAGGAAAGGGAAGTACACTGTGTCTTGCTCCCCATATAATTTTGTTGTTCACTCCAATGTCTCTGTGTCTTCTCACACATCCCTAAGTCCTTTTATAATGTTGAGCATCCACAGAAATGCAGAAAAGTCTCTGAGATCTAGGGACAAGTTCAACTTAGATATTTCAACAATGGCAGAGCTGCCTCCTCCATTCTCACAAGCCACACTCCCCACTCTGCCTTAGTTGAGATTCCTGAAATATTCTTCTAGAGTTACCTCCCTACTGAGGTTTTTCTGTGGCCTTTTGTTGTTGTTAGGTGCCTTTGAGTCAGTTCAGATTCATAGTGACCTGTGCACAACAGAACAAAACACTGCCCCTTACTACGCCATCCTCACAATTTTTGTTACTCTTGAGCCCATTGCTCCTGTCACTGTACCAATTCATCTTTTTGGTGGTCTTCCTTCTTTTCACTGACCCTCCACTTTACCAAGCATGACGTCCTTCTCCAGTGATTGGTCCCTCCTGATAATATGTCCTATGTATGAGAGACAAGTCTCACCAACTGGCTTCTAAGAAGCATTCTGGCTGTACTTCTTTCAACACAGATTTGTTTGTTTGCCCAGGTTTTTTGAGTTTTTGATTTTTCCCAATATTTAGAAGTTTTGTTTTATTTTTTAATTTTTCCTTTCTGGACAAAAACAGTATTTTAAAAACTCCCGCTGGTAAATAGAAAGATAGAAAGGCATGAAAATGTGACATTTGTTGAGAATCTGTTTTATATCTGAAAATTCTAACACTGATATAGGCATTCCCCAATCAGGACCTCTAATTAATCCGTGCTTGAGAAAGTGAAAAGAAATCCTCCTAGCAATCAGATGTTGATAAACAACGTTTCCAATATCTCACAGGCAAGACCAACAGAAGAATATCTCTAACCAAACATAATTAAAGTTGTATTGCAGTTGCCCCAAATGATTACATTCTTAGAATCAATCAGCATGAACCCAAGCTTGTTTAAAAAAAAAAAAAGTCTCTCCGCCTCTCCGCACTCCTTCTTACTGAGAGATCCATGACAAGCTCTTCCTTGCTGCAAAGTTCAATCATAAATCCAACTTTTTTTCATGGGTATGGCTTGGTGGTCTTTTCTTAGATTGGTGGGCTCCAATAGGATTTTATTTATTTATTTAAATGTTTTATTGTGAATTATGTGATAGTTTACATGGGAGAACATTAGCTTTACATTCATCCTATCGTATTTTGTTTCATTGCCATGATTACAATTCCCTCCATGCATCATCAACCAACCAAAGGGTATATCCTGCAAGCCTGTCTCTCCCCTCCCCCCAATCATCAGTACACAGCCCCTCTCCCTCTCTGGGTCTAGAGTCCCCAGCTGCTCCATCTCTCCACATCATCGTCTCTGCCTTCATCTCTGGTGTCGCTACTTCTCTGGGTAGGGTCCCGCTCTCTGCTATCAGAGAGGAGCTTGATGGTCCTAGGGACCTCCGTTCCTAGACTGCAAAGTCAATCACTCCCCTCCCTTTGCCACAAAATGTCTACCTTTACATTTCCATTCCTCACAATCAGTCCTGATAGCAATAATTCACTATTGTACCACAAGAGTCCTATCCCCATCGCCTTTCACCGACCCCACCCAGGCAGGTTGGATACTACTCAATGGAGATTCTACCTTCCTCCGTGCTCTCTGGATCTAGGCTCCCTCTTGAAAGCTTGTAAGCCAGTCACTTCTTGCCTTTGTACCCCCACCCCCACCCCATTTTGGGTAGCTAGTGTCCAAGTTGCCCATCACTGTCTAGTCTGTGTATGGAGAGGGTGGGAATGATTTGTTCATCTGTAAAGATTTGTTCCTCTTTTGAGCTACTGTATCCATAGGTGTAGGTCAAGTTCATCAAATTATATCAGATTATTCTTTTTTCCCCCTCTTCTGTCTTCTTCTAGTTGTCCAATAGGCTTTTGTTAACACTGGGGAACTTCTACAACTCTCAGAGTTGGAGTCATACCAGATGGAACTCCCCAAATTCCTTTTCTGTGTTCCAGGATAGAGTGAAAAGACACCAGGGTGTGCTGTTTTTCATTTCCCCTTCCTCTTTTACCCACATGCTCTTTGCCTACAAGTGGAGTTCACCCACCATGGGGTGACTTTGGATATCTGTCCTAAGGATATAGTCCTTGCTCACTTCTGCCAGTTGTGACAAAGCCACTTTAGCCTATTCCACCTTCTCCATGGCCAACTTAATCTCTAACCTGATTCCATTTTACATCTTCCTTCCTTTCCTAAGAATGGACAGTCTCTAGGCACCAGCTCTTTCACATCTCTAGAATCCAGGATGTGAGGTATGAGGGCAGATCTGGAATTCCTTTCCAGGATCCAAATGACTCAGACGCTACCCCACCTGGTGCTTAGAAAACAAAGTTGTTTGAACAGATTTAATCTCATCTTCCCTACTCTAAAGCTTCCAGATACCAAGAAAATCAAGTTTTACAACCACCCCATTTCTCTCCTAGATCATTAGTGAAGTTTTATGGTCTCCATCCTTGTGAAAAAAGTACCTAAGATTCTTCTCTTAACAACCTGAGCAACGAAAAAAGGCCAAGTTCTGGGATCAAGGTCAGAGGACTCATTGGAGCTGAGAGATGAGCATCTTGACAACTGAGGAAACCATATTTCTTATTTGGAATCTTTTATCTTTTTACATTTTCACTTCAGGCAATGAATGTTTTCCTGTGGGTGTTTGGGCAATGACTGTGTCAATTAAAAAGTCATGGTAACATTTTCCTATTTGAATTCTTACAGAGCTATATTCTGCAGGAAGATGCAGGGCTTCTCTTCCCATAAGATTTTCATCATAGCCTTTTCCAAAGCATTTGAACTGGGATTAGTTGCTGGTTTGGGCTACCGTGAAATTGCACAGGGAGATGCTGACATTTGGTCCCAGGAAGAGCCTGCAATTCATCATCAACCTTTGCAGTTTGTGTCATTTGTGGGCACCCAGGACAGTCAAACCTACTGTTTTACCTCCACAGTGCAGTGAAGAGCTAAATAAGACCTGCTGTCTGAATGGAGGAACCTGAATCCTTGGGTCCTTTTATGCCTGCCATCCTAAACTTCTACGGATATAACTGTGAGCATGATGTTCACAAAGAGAACTGTGGGTCCGTGCCCCATGACATCTGGATGTGCAAGAAGTGTTCCATGTGTAAATGCTGGCATGACTGGCTGTGCTGCTTTCTTCAGACATTTGCCTGGTTGTGATGGTCATGTGATGGATGAGCACCTAGTAGCTTCCAGGACTTCAGAATTAATGCCACCTGTCTGCACTATTCTTTTTTTTTTTTTTAATGTTTTATTGTAAATTATGTGATAGTCTACATGGGAGAACATCAGCTTTACATTCATTCCATCATCCATCATTTCGTTGGCGTAGTTATCATCCTGTCCATGCATCCTCACCCAACCAAGGGGTGTACCATGTAACCCTGCACGCCCCCCCAAAAAACCACCACAGTCTTCAGCCCCTTTCCATCTCCTGA
>NW_006408621.1:4658162-4666932 GCF_000296735.1 Chrysochloris asiatica
AAAGCTGTGCTACATCATTTTTTACCTCTGTCCCATTTAGCTCATTTATACCTGTCTATTTGTTCTCTCATCTGTCTGCACTATTCTTATGCTAGCTGGCTGGCATCTACCTTTCTGTACTGTTCTGTTCATCACCATTTGCCTTAAAAAAAAAAAACAAAAAAAAAAACCCAATGTATTTAGATGTCATGGAAATGTCCTAGTCAGTAAGGGTTGCCACTCTAACATTGTAACTGAAAGGTGATCATTTGTTAGTTGCCTTGAAATAGTGAATCCATTCTGACATTGGCCCCTAACACTTCCTTAATGTGCCCACTACTTCCTCCCTCTGCCTCACCCTTCCTCCCCAAAAACTTACTTAAAATTTTTTTTGGACTTTAACTACTTTGTGTCCAAGTACTGTTCCTTGCTATCTTTAGCTCTATGAAGGGGTTCATATTAATATTTTCCTTTAGTCATATGAATTCTACAGATTATTAAACTATTATTAAATTCTACAGACTATCCTAATGTGGAACTGAAGATAAAATATTTAATGGAGTTTGTTAAAATCAATAAAATTTCTCTTTATGAAAGGGAAAGAAAGCCTTTTAAATGAAAAGGAAGAGATAGGAGTAATATGTATAATAGGCAAGTGGGTACAAGAAGAAACAAATGGTAGAGAAAGTGGAAAACAAAATGGGTTACTTGATTGATGACAAGGTAAGCATAGAGAAGTAAGTTTACAAACTAAATGGAAGGGCAAATTTCCACCATCAATAGAAAGTAATATAAAACAAGCTAAACACAATGTTCCTTTTTTCTCAAGGCATGCTAAGGAGAATGAGTCTAGTTGGAAAAAATATACATATATATATTTTATCAATAAGATTGGTTAGTTTATGTTTTCTCCTAATTATGCAAGTATTTTAACTGTTGAAGCAGAGAAAAATGTTCTAAATAAACCAGATGACAAAATCATGTATATTGTAAAACACATCTTAAAAATGTGTTACATATATATATTGTTGTTGTTACTGTTAAATACCGTCGAGTTGGTTCTAATAGCAACCCTCTATAGGGTTTCTGAGGAGCAGCTGGTGAGTTTGACCTGCTGGCTTGTGGTGGTTCGCAGTCCAGTGCTGAGCTTACAGCACCACACCAGGGCTCCATCTACCTTTATATGTGTATGCACACTAGAAACTGGAAATGTTGACTTAAATGTGAACTGTTGCCATTTCTAAGTGGTGGTTTGTTATTGTTGTTGTTAAGTGCCATGGAGTCAGTTCTGACTCATAGTGACCTTGTATAGGGTTTCTGAGGAGCAGCTGGTGAGTTTGAACTGCTGACCCTGGAGTTCAAACGACTTTGTGGTCCCGTGCATTATCCTACAGTGCCACACCAGGTGGTGGTTTGTGGTGGTAGATTTTTTTCCTACTGTGCACATTTGTGTTTTCTGAATTCTCCATGGTGAGGCTGGAGAATTATATGTTTCATTTCTAATGTGAAGACTATATTTGGCTTGAAACTGAAGAAGCAAGAAGAGCTGTGAGCTCAAGGGGAGTGATCTGCAGATGCTGTATATGCTATGCTGTGAGGGGCAAGATTTACTTACATTGCTTGGGTACTGCTTGGTCTACAATTTACGTTTTGCCAAATTAACATTTTGCAATGGCCCAAGTCCAAATGGGTGGAGTTATTTTTACAGTGGCAAATGGAAAGAAGGTAAGATAGAGGAAGGAAGAAGCAGTGAGCACAGAAATAGCACACAATGTGCAGGAGGACCCAGTGTGGAGTATTTACTGACAATGGGTCCCAGTTTCCCAACCTGTGAACCTGGATTAATGCCTATATCAGTGTTAGAATTTTCACTGATAGAAAACAGATTCTCAACAAATGTCACATTTTCGTGCCTGTCTATCTTTCTATTTACCAGTGGGAGTTTTAAAAGTACTGTTTTTGTCCAGAAAGGAAAAATTAAAAAACAAAACAAAACAAGTATTAGAAAAACAAACAGTTAAAAAAACCTGGGCAACTCTGACTCTCTAATTTGAAGACATTAGACATTCTCTCTCCTTCTCAGGTGAAAAGACAAGCAGGGAGCAATTCATTCCATATTTGCTAGGATACTGTTCTCATTTGTACCTCCCTTTAGACATAGTACCCAAAGATCTCCCAAAGGTAAACTCATGTCTGCTAGTGGACAGACTGGCTTCTTCAAAGCTGTTATCTTCTTCCTCTTTTCTCAAGAGTTGAAAGAACTGCCAATGGAGAGTTTATTCCACACATCTGTCACAACACAGTCACCTCCCTTTTAATGAGCAAATAACTCAGGAACCTTTCCCAATTGTATCTAAGCTGTGTTGGTATATGATGGATGAGACCTGCTTTCGAGCTGATACCCAGTCTGCAAGCTATAAACGATTTACTATTATAACTCTAACAAAAATCTGGTGAAAGTTACCCTTCACTCACACAGTTCTTTCTTTCTTTTAAAATAATATTTCATTGTGTTTAAGGTGTAAGTTTACACAACATATTGGGTTCCCATCAAACAATTTCTACACAAATTACTCAGTGATACTGGTTGGATTTTTCACAATGTATATTCATTCTCATTCATTCATTCTGTTCTGGTTGTACCATTTCCAGTACTCTAGTTTCCCTCCCCACTTACCTTCTCATCTTTGCTTTAGAATGATTTTTGACTATTTGGTCTCATATTGTTGTTGTTAAGTGCTGTCAAGTCAGTTATGACTTATAACCTGCATAGGCTTTCTAAGGCTGTTCATCTTTGTGGGAGCACAAAGTCTCATCTTTCTTCTGCAGAGTGGCTGGTAGATTCAAACCACCAACCTTGTGGTTTGAAGTCCAGTACTTATCCTACAGAGCCACCATGCTCTTTTGGTCTCATATGTTGTTTTGTTAAAGTGACATTGAGTTGGATCTGGCTCACAGCAAATCTGTATAAGGTTTCTGAGGAGTGGCTGGTGAGTTTGCACTACTGACTTCACATTTCAAACTGACTTTATGGTTGAGTGCTTATAGGTACTACCAGGCCAGAACTCCTCACATATTGTTGTTGTTAGGTGCCATCGAATTGGTACTGACTCAGCGACCTTATGCACAACAAAATGAAACACTGCCCAATTCTGGGCCAACCTCACAACTGTTGCCATGCTTGAGCCCATTGATGCTGCCACTTTGCCAATCCATGTCACTGGGGGGGGCGGTCTTCCTCTTTTTCTTTGACCCTCCACCTTACCAAATATGATATCCTTCTCCTGTAACTGGTCCCTCTTGAAAACATGTCTGAAGTATGAGAGACGAAGTTTGGCCATCCTGGCTTCTTAGGAGCATTCTGGCCATACTTCTTCCAACACAGATCAGTTTGTTCTTTTGGCAGTCCATAGTATTTTTAATATTCTCCTCCAACACCATAACTCAGAAGCATCAATTCTTCTACCATCTTCCTTATTCACTCTCCAGCTTTCACATGTATATGAGGTTATTGAAAATATCATGGTTTGGGTCAGGCACACCTGACATCTTTGCTCTTCAACACTTTTAAAAGGTCTTGTGCAGCAGAGTTGCCTAATGCAATACTTCGTCTGATTTCTTGACTACTGCTTACATGAATGTTGATGGTTGATGGTTGAATAAAGAAGACCATAAAATAGTTGATTCATTTGAGTTGGAGAAGAATATTAAAAGTACTTGGACCTCTAGAAGAAGTACGGTCAGAATACTCCTTAGGAACCGGATGGCCAGAGTTCATCTTTAATACTTTGGACATATTATCAGGAGGGACCAGTCCCTAGAGAATAATATCATACTTGGAGAAGTGGAGGGTCAATGAAAAAGAGATGGACCCTCAATGAGATGAATTGTCACATTGGCAGCAGCAATGGACTTGATAGTGACAATTGGGAGGATGGTACAGGACTGGTCAGTGTTTCATTCTGTTGTGACTGGGTCACTGTCTTACCGTGACCTTCTTACAGTCAAATGACAACTAATAAATATAGAAAAATTGAATGATTAGAATTAAAAATTAGGAAGTCACTTTTTTTTTTTAATGTTTTATTGTGAATTACGTGATAGTTTAGGGGAGAACATTAGTTTTACTTTCATTCTATCGTATATCGTCTCATTACCATGGTTACAATCCCCTTCATGCAATACTTCCCCTGTAACCCCCAGGTTTTCAGCACACAGTTGCTCAAGGAAGTCACTTTTTGGCAACCATCATCACAATAATTCGTGCAAGCATATGAATGCTTGAAGTATTATACTTACATAGTCTCAAAGTACCCTTTTCACAAGATACTTATTAATTACTGGAGAAAGCAGTAACCTTGCAAACACCATCAAATGTAAGAGATTCAAATTAACACTAATGAGACTAGTCAACAGAATGTACCTACACATGTGATGAATTGAAAAGATCATAATATAATTTGTGGTCTTCTTGCAAAGTATTCATAACTTAATCTAGTTATGAGAATGTTGTTGTTAAGAACTCTTGAGTTGGTTCCAGTTCATAGGGACCCTGTATAGGGTTTCAGGTGCTGTTAATCTTTGTAGGAACAGAAAACCTCATCTTTCTCCCAAAGAGCAGCTGGGGCCCTCTAAACACTGACTTTGTGATTTGCAGTCCAGTGCTCCCACTCTAGAGCTGCCACGCTCCCAATCATGAGAATATAATAGGTAAATATTGATGGATAAATTTATTAGATGATGGTTCATAATGTCAAGGTCATGAAAATCAAAGACAGAATGAGAAACCTTTACAGTGTTGTTGTTGTTCGGTGCTATCAAGTTGGTTCTGACTCATAACGACCCTATAAACAATAGAATGCAATGCTGCTCAGTCCTGTATTGCCCTCCTAATCGTTGCCATGTTTAAGCCCATTATTACAGTGAGTGTGTCAATTCATCTCATTGTCCCTGTATCAAGCACAATGTCTTTCTTTAGGGATTGGTGCCATTTCACCATCCTTGCTTCCAAGAAGCCTTCTGGCTGTACTTCTGCTAAGACTGATTTGTTCTTTCTTCCTGTGGTTCATGGTATAAATGATGCTTTCCTCAAAGACAATAATTCAAATGCATCAATTCTTTGGTGTTACTTATTCATTGTCTAGATTTCACATGCATGTGAGGTACTTGAAAATACCATGACTTGGGGCTGGTGTACCTTAGTCCTCCATTGTAAAGGAAATTAAATGGATTTGCCATTAATGCGTGACCCTGAACTGGATCCTGGACCAAGAAAAAGACCCTTAAAAAGGACATTATCAGGACAATTTATAAAATGCATATATAGTTGCATAATTTATAAATTTATATATAACAGTACATTGCAAGGAAATTGCCAGAGTTTCGATCCAGTTGAAAGAGAGGCCATGGAATGAGAGATATTTTGCTGGCGTCAGATACATCTTGGAATGAGAGGCCATGGAATGAGAGATATTTTGCTGGCGTCAGATACATCTTGGCTGAAAGCAAAGAATACCACAAACATGTTTACCTATGCTTTATTGATGACGCAAAGGCTTTCAACTGTGTAGATCATAACAAGCTATGGACAACATTGTGGAGAATGAGTATTACAGAACATTTAATTGTGCTCATGAGGAATCTGTATATGGACCAAGAGGCAGTCATTTGAACAGAACAAGGGAACACTGAATGGTTTAAAATCAGGATATGTGTGTGCCAGGGTTGTATTCTTTTATCATATTTATTCAGTATGTTGAGCAAATAATCTGAGAAACTGATTATATCATGAAGAATGTGGCATCAGGATTGGAAGAAGACACATTACAACCTGTGATATAACGTTGCTTGCTGAAAGCGAGGAGGACTTACTGATGAAGATCAAAGACTACAGCCTTTGGTATGGGTTTCATCTCAGTGTAAAGAACACAAAAATCCTCACCACTGAAGCAATTAATAACTCTTGATAAACAGAGAAGAGATTGAACTTTTCTAAGACTTGATTTTGCTTGGATCCACTATCAACACTCATGGAAGAAGCAGTGAAGAAGTCAAACGATATATTGTATTAGGCAAATATTCTGCACAAGACCTCTTTCAAACTGTCCAAGAGCAAAGTTACTAGTTTGAGACTAAGATGCCCTTGACCCAAGTCATGGTATTTTCAGTAGTCTCATATGCATGTGAAAGTTGGACAGTGAATAAGAAATACCATAGAAAAATTGATGCATTTGAGTATTGGTGTTGGAGAAGGATTTTTAAAGTTCCATGGACTTCCAGAAGAACAAACAAATCTGTTTTTAAAGAAATATGACCAGAGTGCTCCTTAAAGCTAGGATGACCAGACTTTATCTCTCATACTTTGGACATATTACCAAGACGGACCGGTCCCTGAGGATGAACATCATGCTTAGTAAAGTGGAGGGTCAGTGAAAAAGAGGAAGACCCCCAATGAGATGGATTGGCACAGTGGCAGCATCAATGGACTCAAGCGTAGTAGCTATTAGTGGTCGGCTCAGGTTAGGCAATGTTTTATTCTGTTGTCAGTAAGGTTGCTATGAGTCAGGACTTACTTGAGTGCACCTAACAACAACAACAACAATGCCCAGGATAGCAATCTTTGTGCGTTTCATTTCATTTTGATGACGTCCAATTTTTTCTAGATTCATACTTTATAAGTCCCAAGTTCAGATTATGAATGAATGTTTCCAGTTGTTTCTTCTCATTTTGAGGTGGTCTCCATCAGCCAATAAAAACTTTTCTCCATCCACATCATTATGGTCTACTCTACTTTGAGGAGCTAACACTTTCCCAATCATATTTTGAGTTCATTTCAACCTGAGAAGCTCATCTTTTAGGTCTATTTTAGCCAATGTTCTTCTGCTATTCCTAAGTGGATAACCACACATCAGTGGTTCACCTCTCTTCCTTAGTGGTGTGTTTTAGTCTGAAAGCTCCTCTGAAAGTTGTCCACCATGGGTGACCCTTTGGTATTTTATATACTGTGGCATAGCTTCCAGTATCACAACAACCTACAGGCCACCATAGTATGACAGAGTGACAGATGAGTATTGCTTAAATATATATAGTTTATTGTGTATCAATGAAGTGTATAAAAAATAAATAAATGCAGTTCTGATTTAGTGAGTTTATGGCGGGGTCAAGGTGAAATGGATACTGCTGTTTTCATACCAAATTTTTAGTAGCAAAGCTTTGAGACGCCTTTATTTTGGCATACAGCATCATATAATTTTGGAATTCTGAATGGCACTAATGGGTAAATGTTCGACTACTAGTTAAAAGTGTGGAGGTCCAAATTTATCCAGAGGTGTCTGAAAGGTCTACTTAGTGATTTTTTTCAGAAAGATCAGTCTTGAAAATTCGGTTGATTTTTGCTTTTCACACATGGGTTCACCATGAGTTAGAATGGACTCGAAAGCAAGTATCAACAATAGCATCCTATTGTTTTAATTGATTTATTACTTATCTCAATTTTAAGCTCATGACTCTTGTTTGATAACCTAAAATTTGATGTATGTTGGTCAATGTTTCCTATGCACTTGAAAAGTATTTGTATTATAGTTTTGTTGGGCATAGTATTCCATAACTGTCAAGTAAATTGATATTTACATCAATTTTTATATCAGTATTGTTTATATGGAGTCCTGGTATGGCATTGTGGGTTAATGCAATGGACTGCAAGGTCGGTTCGAACCACAAGGTCAGCGGTTCCTGCTCACCAGGCACTCCTTAGAAACCCTGTACAGGGTTGCTATGAGTTATAGCTCAACTCAACAGCACTTAACAACAACAAATTGTTTATATATGTACACATTTTCTTCATTTTATCCTTTCAAGCTGAAAGTCTATGGCCTCATAGTATATGGGTTACTTTTTTTTTTTTTTTAATGAGTTACTTTTTTATTGATCATGTTCTTCATTCTGACTTTCATTAGTATATGAAGTTGAAAGAATACAAAATTTAGGCAGGTATCAACTCAATTTAAGGAGAAATTTTCTAACAAGTATTTGTTAGCTGCTCTTGAGTTGGTTCCTGACTCATGGCAACCCATATATACAGTGGAATGGAACACAGCCATTCCCACGATTTGTACTATCCCCATGACTTGGTTGCAGATCAGACTGTTGATATCTATAGTTTTCCTGTTTTTCAGAAGCAGATTACCAGGCCTATCTTCCTAGACTGGAAGCTCCACTGGAACCTGGTCAGCATCCTAGCCACATGTAAGCCATCCTGTGGTTGCATATGAAGAGCAAACATTGAGAATCGAACCCAGGTTTCCTCGGTGGAAGGCAAAACATCTATCACTGAGCCACCAATTTTCTCTTATAATTTAGCTAAAGTTGACCTGTTTAAAAATATCATATTCTATATAAGCAACCACCCACTAGCCACAATACTCTTTTGTCAAAGCTCTGAAGGTACACAGTTTAAGTAAGTCCTAAAGTGACTTTCTGCTCGTGTAAAGATTTACAGGCTTCAAAACCCTGTACAAGGTCGCTATGAGTTGGAACCGATTCCACAGCACACAACAACAACAACAGCAATGTGGCTTTTACCAGCACTGAAAGATGTGATCTGAAGTAAATCAGAACTTTTCTAAAAATGAATTACTATAAAACGAAGGAGTTGAACTAGACTATATTTCATTGAGCCCACATTCCTTTGCTTATTTGTAGCCAAGTGGCATCTTGGTAAGTCATAGGGCTCTGGGTCAGGAATGGATTGGATTTTGTGTACAGTTTTAAAGAAAATTTTATAGTTTTGTGT
>NW_006408621.1:4668686-4669852 GCF_000296735.1 Chrysochloris asiatica
GCTCCTTTAGCTTGAATATATCCCACCTGAATTTAGGCACCATCTCAAGAACAGATTTGGTGCATCAGACATTAATGATTGAAGACCAGAGGAGTTGGGTGATGGCATCAAGAACATCCTACATGAAGAAAGCAAAAGTTTATTTAAAAGAGAGGAGAGAAAGAAAAGACCAAAATGAAAGTCAGAAGAGACTCTGAAACTTGCTCTTAAACAAAGATACGCTAAAGTGAAAAGAGAAGGGAATAGATAAAAATTTCAAAGGACAGCTTGAGAAAATAATGTATTATATTAAATTGTGCAAAGATATGGAGTCAGAAATCCAGAAAAAGAGAACATATTTAGCATTTCTTAAGCTAAAAGAATTGAAGAACAAATCTTAAGCCTTAAATTGCAATATTGACGGATTCGATGTCACGTAACAACAGCAATGGGCAAAATATTGAATGACACATTAAAAGATGGAAGGAATACACAATCATTGTACCAAAAATTACTGATTGATGTTCAACCATCTCAAGAGCATGATAAGACTGATCATATTAAAAGAAGTTCAAGATACACTGAAGACATTTCAGAAAAACAGCTCCAGATATTGACTGAATACAAATTGAAATGTTTCAACAAACTGATGCAATGCTGCACGCACGCACATGTGTACGTTACAAAATTTGGAAGATGACTACCTGGTTAACCAACTGGAAGAGATCTATATTTGCACACATTACAAAGAATGGTGACTCAATAGATCATGGAAATTATTGAACCATATCATTAATATCACATGCAAGTAAAATTTTGAAGAGAATTCAGAAATGGTTGTAGTAAGTAGTACATTGATCCGGGAGCTGCCAGAAATGCACGCTGGATTCAGAAAAGGACATGGAACAAGGAGCATCCTTACTGATGTCAGATGGATATTGGCTGAAAGATGTTTACTTGTGAATATGCAAAGATATTCAACTGTGTGGATCACATAATACACTATGGGTAACATTGCGAAGAATGGAAATTCCAGAACATTTAATTACACTCATGCAGAACCTGTACATAGTTAAGAGGCAGTAGTTAGAACAAAACAAGGGGAGACTGAGTGGTTTAAAATCAGGTGTGAATCTTTCACCAGGCTTATTTAATTTGAATGCTAAGCAAATACAAAAAGTCAGATG
>NW_006408621.1:4671292-4674445 GCF_000296735.1 Chrysochloris asiatica
TTGTCGAGTTTCTTTCTGGATGCCCTATCCTTTTTTGAAAGTGGTGTATTCAAATCCCTACTATCTGTAGATTTGTCTGTTTCTTTCTTCAATTCTATTAGGGGTTTGCTTTAATCTTTTGGGGCTCTTTTATTGAGACCATAATTATTTATTATGGTTATATCACCTTGTTCAATTGACCCTTTAATCATGAGATAATGTCGTTCTTTATCTCTTATGCTGTTATTTGCCATAATGTTTATTTATCAGAGCTTAGTATTACCACTAAGGAGCTCTGGTAGTGCAGTGGTTACAAATCGGGCTTAGAACCTTAAGATCAGCAGTTTGAAACTACAAGCTGTTCCATGGGACGATGAGGGTTTCTACTCCCTCAAACATTTATAGGCTTGGAAACCCTGTACAGGGTCGCTATGAGTCGGAACAAACTCCATGGCACATGAGGACCTCAAGGATTGCCACTACTGCTCGTGTATTTTGATTCCCCCACCCCCTGCTCATGTTTGGTTGCAATTAGCTTGGTATATTTTTTTCCATCCTTTAATTTTTAATCTGTTTCTGTCTTTGTGTGTAAGGTGTGTCTTTAGCAAACAGCATATTGAAGGATCTTGATTTCTTATTCATTCTGCCACTGTGTCTCTTGACTGGTGCATTTAATCCATTGACATTCAGTGTAATTATCGATGTTGTTGTGTGGGTGCCATCAAGTTGTAGCGATCTAATGCACAACA
Organism: Chrysochloris asiatica; assembly: GCF_000296735.1. Taxonomy (NCBI): domain Eukaryota; kingdom Metazoa; phylum Chordata; class Mammalia; order Afrosoricida; family Chrysochloridae; genus Chrysochloris; species Chrysochloris asiatica. The sequence continues at coordinate 4,672,021 of NW_006408621.1, forward strand.
GAATGAAACACTTCCTGGTCCTGGCCAACCTCAAAATTGTTGCCACGTTTGAGCCCATTGATGCTGCCACTTTGCCAATCCAGCTCGTTGGGGGTCTTCCTTTTTTCTCTGACCCCTCCATCTTAAAAATATTGATATCCTTCTCCAGAGACTGGTCCCTCCTGACAATATGTCTGAAGTATGAGACATGAACTTTGGCCATCTTGACCTCCAAGGAACATTCTGGCTGCACTTCTTTCAACACAGATCTGTTGGATCTTTTGGAAGCCCATGGCACTTTCAATATTCTTCCTCCAACACCATAACTCAAATGCATCAATTCTTCTATGAAATTCCCTACTAACTGTCCAGCTTTTACATGCATATGAGGTTATTGAAAATACCGTGGCTTGGATCAGATGTACGTTGGTCCTCAATCTGACATCTTTGCTCTTCAACACTTTAAACAGATCTTGTGCAGCAGATTTACCTAATGCAATATGTCTTTTGATTTCTTGACTGCTGCTTCCATGAGTGTTGATAGTTGATCCAATAATGAAGTCCTTGACAACTTCAATCTTTTCTCCATTGATAAGAATGTTGTTTATTGGTCCACTGGTAAGGATTTTTGCTTTCTTTACATTGAGATGCAATCCATACTGAAGTCTGTGCTCTTTGTTCTTCATCAGTAAATATTTTAGGTCCTCTTCACTTATGAGTCTTCCTCCAATCCTGATGCCACGTTTTTCTTCATAGAACCCAGCTTCTTGGATTATTTACTCAGCATACAGTTTGAATAAGTATGATGAAAGAATACAACCTCGTCTCACACCTTTCTTAATTTTAAACCATTCAGTGTTCCCATGTTCTGTTTGAGCAACTGCCCCTTGGTCCATGTACAGAATCCTCATGAGCACAATTCCAGAATACTCATACTTCACAACGTTGTCCATAGCTTGTCATGATCCACACAATCAAAAGACTTTGCATAGTCAATAAAGCACAAGTAAACATCTTTCTAGTATTCTCTGCTTCCAGCCAATATCCATTGGATATCCGCAATGGTATCCCTTGTTCCACATCCTCTTCTGACCAGCTTGAACCTCTGGAAGTTCTGTCAGTGAATGTTTGCAGCAGTTTCTGTATTACCTTTAGTAAAACTTTACTCACATGGCATATCAAAGTGATTGTCTGATGATTTCTGCATTCCATTGGGGCTGCTCTCTTTGGAATGGGCACAAATCTCTTCCAAACAGTTGGCCAGATAGTTGTCTTCCAAATTTCTTGGCAAAGATGAGTGAGTGCCTCCAGTGTTGCCTCAACTTTCTTGAAAGATTTCAATTTTTATATAATTAATTATCAATAGGTATGAGTTAATTGCTGTAATTACATGTTTTTATTTTTGTGTGTGGTGCTGCTGGTTTCTTTGTTTTGCATGCCTTCCTGTGCTGAGTTCATGTATTTCTGTGCTTTTTCTTGTCAGTTTCTTCATAGTTTTAATGAGTCATGTTTCCATGATCTTGTATTTTCATTTTCTTGATATGTTGTAAAGTATTAATTTTGAGGTTACACTATATTCTATTAACACTTTCCTCCATTTAAAAGTCTATTTTATCCTGAAATTTACCTGACCTCCTCACCACCTGTATTTCTGTTCATTATTTTCCCCTTCTTTTCATTGTAATTGTTTTGATCATTGGCTGACCTCCCAGACTCACTGAATTCGTTCTTGTAGTTTTCTTCTGTTCTGGACTCTTCCATCTGTCAACTGAGTACCAGGTGGTGTTGCCACATTTGTTAGTCTCTGGGTGTTGTCCATTGTTGTTGGTTCTCAGTTCAAAGAACTCCCTTTAGGATATTTTGAAGCACTAGGTGACTTTGACAAAGTTCCTTAGCATCTGTTTATCCTGCAATATTTTTATTATATTGTTGTATTTGGTTGAGAGCTTTGCTGAGTACATTTTTCTTGGGTGGCACATCATAGACAATTCATGAATGAATAGGCATGGCAAGATTTGGCATGTTAAAATTTGTTGACTCATGGTTTAAAGTCTAATAGCTACTGTATAGGAGTCCTAGTATGGCACCGTGGGTTACTGAATTGTATGGCAAAGATGGTTTGAAACCAAAAAGTCGGTGGTTCAAGCTCACCAGCTACCCCATTGTTGCTATGAGTCAGAACTGACTTGATGGTATTAAACAACACAAAAGCTACTTTATCATTCAAAGTTGCTGCTGCTGCAGCTGTGTGACACTGAGTTAGTTCTGAATTGAAATCTTTCAAGAAAGTGAGGCTGCACAGGAGGCACTCACTTATCTCTGCCAAGAAATTTGGAAGACAACTATCTTGCCGTCTGCTTGGAAGAGATCCATATTTGTGCCCATTCCAAAGAGTGGTGACCCAAAAGATTGGGAAATCATAGGACAATCTCTTTGATATCTCAAG
>NW_006408621.1:4675071-4680217 GCF_000296735.1 Chrysochloris asiatica
CATCTCAATGTCAAGAAATCAAAAATCCTCACCAGTGGACCAATAAACAACATTCTTATCAATGGAGAAAAGATTGAAGTTGTCAAGGACTTCATTCTTCTTGGATCAACTATCAACACACACTGAAGAAGCAGTTAAGAGATTAAATGACATATCACAATAGGTAAATCTGCTTCACAGGAACGTTTTAAAGTGTTGAAGAGCAAAGATGTCAACTTGAGGCCTAAGGTGCGCCTGACCTAAGCCATGGTATTTTCAATAACCTCATATGCATGCAAAAGCTGGACAGTGAATAAGGATGACCATATAAAATTTGATGCCTTTGAATTACGATGTTGGAGGAGAATACTAGAAGTGCCATGGGCTGCCAAAAGAACCAATAGATCTGTTTTGGAAGAAGTGCAGCCAGAGTGCTCCTTAAAGACCAAGATAGCCAAACTTTGTCTCTCCTACTTTGGACATATTGTCAAGAGGGAACAGTAGTGGAGAGGATATCATGTTTGGTAAGATAGAGGGTCAGAGAAAAAGAGGAAGACCCCCCCAATGAGATGTATCGGCCAAGTGGCAGCATCGATGGACTCAAGCGTGGCAACAGTAGTGAGGTTGGACCAGGATCGGATATTGTTTCGTTTTGTTGTGCATATATATGGTCGCTATGAGTCAGTACTGACTCAATGGCACTAACAACAACAGAAACAACACAGTGACCCTGTATAGGGTTACTGAGGCTGTAAATGTTTATGGGAGTAGAAATCCTCATCTGTTTCCTGTGGAGCATGTGGTAGATTCAAACTGCTTACCTTATGGTTAGTAGCCTAATGTGTAACCCACTAAGCTACCAGGGATCTTCCTTCTGAAGTTAAGTTAGGAAAAGTGAGAGAGAAACATTAACTCAGTTTTATTAATTCCAAATTAATAAGCCTAACAGCTTATTATAATTTCAAGTTATACATATTTTAATTTAATGAACTAGATTTATAAAAGATTAAAAAAAAAAATCTATAGACCTGAGAAGATATGGTCAGGGGACTACATTGTAAGGATGGGTATAGGAAATGTTTGAGTTTTCAATCTTAGCATTTCAAAATACACACTGTTAAATAAAGTTCTTGTTTAGACAATCAACATTGTATCTTCATTCATCAGAAGTTTTAAGTAGAGCAGCTTTCTTCTTATACTTGTCTCTAATTTCTCTAATATTTTCTATGAGTTCTTCAGACTCTCTATCAAATTTAGTGATCTGCTCCTCAAAATGTTTCTAGGGGAAATAATGAACACTTGTTAATGTAAAAACATTAATTTATTTCTTTAAAATTATTCTATTGCAAAATTTACAAAAAATAGTATAATATTGGTAAATTAAGAATAAGAGGGGGTGGTAAAGGCATTAAGTGACTGGCTTACAAGTTTTCAAGAGGGAGTTTAATTTAAGAGTGTGCGGAGAAAGATAGAGTCCACACTGAATAGTTTTCATCTTGTCTGGATGTGTCTGATGAAAAGAGATGTAGATAAGATTCTTATGAATTAATAGTGAGTAATTGTTATCATGACTAATTGTGTCTGTGACAATTGTAAAGGTAGAAGTTTTGTAATAAAAACAGGGGAGTAGTTAATCTTATAGTCCTGAAACAGAGGCCTCCTAGGACCATTGAGGGAGAAGGGCACAAATGGAATGCGAGACCTTATCCAGAGAAGAAGCAACACCAGAAATGGAGGCAGAGTTGGGGACATGGAGAGAGGGAACATCTGAGGACTCGAAAGTCATGGAAAGAGAGGGACAGAGGGCTGGCGGCCAGGAGGCAGGCTTGCAGAATGTGCCCTTTGGTGGTTTAAATTATTATATATGCCTGAGTGTTTAAAAAAAAGAAAGAAAAAAAGAACTAAAATGAATAGAGAAAAATACTGTTAACTGATGGTACATGGAAGGGATTATAGTCATTGTAATACAATAAAGTATGATTTGTTGAATGTAAAACTGGTGATCTGCCTTGTAAACTTTCACTGAATGCCCAATAAAACTTTAAGGAAAAAAGAATAAAAGGCACACTCTTATACCCACCACTGTGTATCCTTTTTCTACTCTGGAGGTAACCAATCTCTTGAAAATTGCTTTTTTAGGGGGTAGTGAGGAGTGGGGAGGGAAGAAGTATAGAAGGATTTAGAGTCATTTTTATATTTTGGGTTCTTTTAAATTTTAAAAAAGAATTTATTTTTCTGTTGTTGTGCGTAATCACAGCCAAATATACACCAATTCAACAATTTATACTCGTACCATTTAGTGACAGTGATTATGTTCTTCGAGTTGTGCAACAATCCTCCCCATCCTTTTCAGAGTTGTTTCTCCCCTATTAACATAAATTCACTGGCTTTGAATCTTTTCAGAACTGTTCAGTCAAGGCCAAGGGAGAATAAGCGTTGCATAGCAACCAAATCTCAAGTGTGAGATTTTGACCAAACAAGGAAAAAGGCAGCATTGAATTATTCAAAGACAGTGGCCGATTCACAAAGTGGTACAGCTGGTGGCCATCTTTGTGCAGAGCATCACTGCCCTGTTTCCTACTTGGGTCAAAATCTCATTAGCAAGAGATTTGGTTGCTATGCAATGCTGGTGCTCTGTTGTGTATGACTGATGTGTTTCAAAATGGTTTGAAGCTCTGTCTAGTGATCAGTGAATTTGTGTTCCTACCTAATATTTCAAGTTGCTATTGCTAAATTGATCCTATACAGATAATTTTTAAGAAAGCTTCGTGCTTTAGGCTAACAGGTTATAAGAGTTATGCTAAACTTTTGTTTGGTTTTAAGAAGACCTCAGGGGATATTTTTGGTTTAAAGTTTTAAGATGATCTCAGGGCAATGGCTTCTGAGGTTTATCCAACTTTCATGGTTCCAAAATGTCTAGAGTCCATGAGAATTTGAAATTCTGTTCTGCAGTTTCCTATTTTGAACTGGATTATTCTATAGAAACTTTGACCAAGATCTTTAGAAATGGGAGCTAAGCACCATCCAGTTCTTTGGGTCAAATGGCAAAGAGGTAAGTAGCCGCACATTCCACATTCTCCTTTTATTCCTGTCTCTTCTTCCTCTGTTGCTCCAGGCGAACAGAGACCAAATTTTGTGCCTTGAATTGCCACTTACAAGCTTTTAAGATTCCAGGCCCTATCCAATAAACTGGGAGGTAAAATGGAAACACTCAGACAAGATCTTGATGGTTCCAGGATGTCTGAAGCCCGTGATAATTTGGAAATTCCAGGCCCTATTTCATAAACATTTGTCCAATGTTCCATGTAGACAAATCTCCAAACCAAGAAACCAACAGATTTTTGGTTATACATCAGAAGCCAACAGCAGCTACTCTTTGTTTTCTTTTTAAAACTTTTATTGTGAATTGAGTGAGCAACAACTCTTGTTGTTGTTGTAAATATATATAGACACAACTTTTGTCAATACAACTTCTGTCAATTCAACTTTTTACAGGTGTACAACTTATTGACAAAATTACAATAATCAGCTGTGCAACCCTATTCTTAATCATTGCAATATTTCCATCATAGTTAACCCCCCTTTCTGTTCCTCCTTATTGTCCCTGGTAACCACTAATAAACTTTGTTCTATTTTTGTTTTTTCTTGCCTTTTTATATACTTGAAGTCATATAATCCATGTCCTTTTGTGGTTTACTTATTTCAGTTGGCATGATATCCAGGTCCATCCCCATTACAGCATGCACTACAACTTCATGTCTCCTACTGGTTGAGTAGCAGTACGTTGTGTGCATGTACCACATTTGCTTATCCATTTATGTGTGTATGGGCATTTAGGTTGCTTTTATTTTGTGTGCATAGTGCTGCAGTAAACACTGGTGAACAAGCCTTTGTGTGTCTGCTTTCACGTCTTTTGGGTATATACCTAGAAGTGGAGCTGCTGGGGCATATGGAAGAGCCTGGTAGCATGGTGGGTTATAAGTTGGGCTGTGAACTGCAGAGGAGGCTTTCTGCTCCTGGAAATATTGACAGTCTCAGAAATCCTATACAGGGTCTTGAGGGAACACAACCAACCCAGATGGAAGTATTGCTAGTTTTTTGAGCAACTACAACATTGTTTTTCACAATATTTCTACCATGCCGCATTCCCAGCAGTAATGGATAAGGGCTCCAATTTCCCGACATCCTAGGCAACAATTGTTATTTTCATCAAAATAGATAAATACAAAATAATCTTTTGGGTGAAATTACCAAATATCACATTGTAGTTTTGGTTTATATGTTTTTGGTGGCTACTGGTGCTAAGTATCCTTTCATGTGTTTGATGGCCATTGAATGTCCTCTTTAACATACTAAAAATTAAAAACTTATGTGCATCAAAAGACTTCACCAGAAGAGTAAAAAGGGAACACACAGAATGGGAAAAAACCTTTTGCAATGACACATCAGACAAGGAAATCAATTCTAAAATATATAGGAAAGTAAAACACTTCTACAAGAAAAAGACAAATAACCCATTTAAAAAATGGACACAGGACATGAACAGACACTTCACCAAGGACATCCAGGCAGCCAACGAACATATGAAGAAATGTTCATGATCACTAGCCATTAGAGAGATGCAAATGAAAACAACAATGAGATATCATCTCATAACAGCAATAACAGCAAAGATCAAAAAAGTAGAGGACAATAAATGCGTGTGGGGATATGGAGAGACTGGGACACTCCTGCATTGCTGGTAGGATTGCAAAATGGTCCAACTTCTCTGGAAAGCAATATGGTGCTTCCTCAGAAGGCTGGAAATAGAAATACCTAGCACTTTCTCTACGTGCTATTTACCCACAAGAAATACAAGCCATAACACAAGTAGGTATATGCACACCAATGTTCATAGCAGCACTATTTATAATCATAAAAAGATGAAGACAGCCTAAATGGCCATCAACTGAAGAATGGATAAACAAACTGTGGTACATACACACAATGGAATAGTATGCTGCCTTGAAGAACAACAAGGAAGCCGCAAATCACTGCGTAACATAGATGAACCTTGAGGACATTATGTTGAGTGAAATTAGTCAGTCACAAAAGGATAAATATTGCATAGGACCACTACTGTAAAAGACTAAGTAAAAGAACCCATACTAAAGGAGCAGGGGTGGGG
>NW_006408621.1:4680973-4683240 GCF_000296735.1 Chrysochloris asiatica
TGATGCAGCCATTTTGAATTTTGCAAGGAACTTACCATTGAGATGGTAAAACAACACAAATACACACCAGCGGCTGGTAATGAAAATGGCGGACTCTTTCTTTGTTCCTACAACCTTCTGGTGACCATAAGTGTGACCATTCCCCACCCTGACCTACTCATTTGCCAGTGACAACCCCGTCCGTCTTCTGCTCTGCATGAAGTCAGAGACCCACTGGGTACAGCTCCCCTGCATTTAGAGGAACCTGAGTTTACCTTATTAGACCAGCAGACTGCAGAGTGTGGGGTCCTGGCCATCTTTAACCATCTGCCCTCCCCACCAGCTCCTTTCAGCCTGAAATAATTTTTTTCTGGGAACAAGCACCCTGACTCCAGTTACCTTCTGAGGTAGCATGAAGTACTTCTGCATCAGGTCTCCAGACAATATCTAGGCCTACAGGAACTCCATCTAAGACTAGTGTCCTATCCTCTTATCTCCCCACATCCCAGGCACACCTTGGCTGGCAGAGGGTACAAATTCCTACTGGGTGCCCTGTCTCACACAGTTTCCCCATCTCCGGATCCTGCCCTACTTTTCTTCTTTCTTTTTTTTGTTTTTCATTTCTTTCTCTTACCTTGTTTATCCTTTCTCACTCTGCTTTTTTTCTTTTCTTGATTCGCTTTTCTTTTCCTTCCTTTCTATTTTTATTTTTTCTCTTAAATTTGTATCTTTCCCATTCATTCTCTTTCCTTTTCCCTCCCTTTAGTTTCTGTTATTGCATTTAATTTCTATATTTTTTCATCTCTTGTGTTTTTTTTACTTTCCTTTTTTAGTTATATTCTTTTTACTTGCTGTTGATTATCTGCTTTCCCCAAAACTTGTTTTTTCCTCTTATTTTTGTTGTTGTTTGTTTTGTTTTATCTCTTATTTTTGTTTTATCCATCCCAATGGGAGGCAGCAACCATACATAGTCACAACCACACCTTCCTTCAAACCCACTTCTTGGGTTAGGGTACTATTCACTGCTGTATCACCTAATCATCATAGGCAGCAGCCAACACCAGCCACATCCATCCTCAAGTTTGTTATATATGAACTGTGAAGAGAGAATTAGGCACATATTCTATCACACCTATCAGAAGACAGGTTGTGATTACCTAAAAACACACCAACATCCAGTCATCAATTTAATACAACATCACCACAGTGTCCTCTAGAAAACAGTCTATTTCAGGTCACATGAAGAAACAAGACAGATTGTCTCCAACAAGACAAAAATACGGCAAAAGAAGACCTTTCTGAGGAAGAAATGGCATTGGAAATACCTGATAAGAATTCAAAAGAATGCTACTTAGGTACCATCACTGGATTGAGAAAATTGTATACAAAATCAAGGAAAATACAAGACAAAACTTTAGAAGAATTCAGGAAAACATTATGAGCAAAAACTGACAAAATATATTAAAAAAATTAGAAATCATACAAAAACAGCAAAAAGAAATACAGAACATTAATACTAAGATTTCAGAAACAGATAATAAACTGAAAGGGTAAAGAAGTAAAATTGAATCAGTGAGCTTGAAGGTTGAATTAGTAAGCTGGAAGACAAATCTTTCCATTTTAATCTACTAATGGATTCTTGGTGTGGTGTTGTGGGATAAAGCACTAGACTGCAAAGTCAGCTTGAATTACAAATTTGGGGAACAAACTCACCAGTTGCTCCTTGGAAACCCTATACAAGGTAGCTATGAGTTGAAACTGACTCAATGGCAGTTAACAATAACAAGTGGTACAATAATAATAATAATAATAAAAAGAAGAAATAAATCCAAAGAAAACCTAATAATCATATAAGATTCCATAAATTTCAGAATAGGAAGAAACAAAAAACAAAACAAAACAAAAGCACAGAGAAAATTGTCAAAGAGTTGTTAGAAGAAAACTTCAAGAAAGACAAGAAGATACGCATTCAAGAAGATGAAAATGGCCAACCAGATAGACCCAAAAAGAATATCACCAAGACATCAAATTCTCCAAAAACAGAAACAAGAATCCTGAGATCAGCTTTGGAAAAACAAATATACCTACAAAGGAGAACCATTAAGACTAAGCTGTGATTTATCAGCAGAAATTATCTAAGCAAGATGATATATATAAAACTCTGGAAGAAAAAGTTGGTCAAACAAGAATCATATACCCAGAAAAGTTATAACTCAATTATGAGGGATAAATTAGGGCATTTCCACAGATAAAGAGAAATAAAAGAAATTTGTAAAAGCCAGACCAAC
>NW_006408621.1:4684109-4688176 GCF_000296735.1 Chrysochloris asiatica
GCACACTTTGGAATCTATGGAACGTGGTTAAATTCAGCCCATTTCTTCATTGCTACCTTTCCCCCTCTTCCACTCACCAGTAGACCACCAGCAAGCTTGCACGTCTGGTCATGTGTTCTCTTTGAGTTTCAGTCTTAGAGGGGATTTGTCCTGAAGGGACTTGATTGCTTGCCTTGATGGCTTCCCGGCGAACAACTTGCTTATTCTTGTAGTAGCTAATCATACTGCCATTTTTGTGTTAGTTTTTTCCTGATGATCTTTCTTTGAAGATGTATTTTCTGTCACTCTAGCTGTTCCAGGATGGTCTGCTTGTCCTTTCTTGAGGAAATGTCCCACCTCAGAAGGTTCTGGATGGGACTCAGGATTCCACCTAAGGTCCTATACACTGCAAAACCTCTTCAATAGGCTTATTTCACTGGGCAAGTTGTGGAATCCATTTTAGATGTTCTAATCAGTTATTGGGTTTACAAGCTTTCTGTAATCATGTTTCCCGACATTCCTCTCTATCTTGCTCAAGTATCTATTTTACAGCAGTAGGCAAGGGAAACCAATATGTTGAACACTCTTGAAGTTATACTTAGGTTTTTCTTGGAACATAGTATGAATCCTCTGATTCTTTCTTAAAGTTTCTGTAAAATCCTAATACATTTGCCTACTGGTGACATTTGCATCTCAAATTTTAATGTACACATCATTTTTTAAAAATTCAGATTCTGATTTTGACTCAGTACTTAAAACTATACAACTTCTAGAATAAATTATAGGTGAAAATCAAAATGACGCAGGCAAAGATTTCTACAGTTTAGCAAAGATTTATGAAATGCTACACAAAATGCACAAAGAAAAAGGAATAAATTGCACTTCATAAAAATTTAAAACTTTTGACCTTCAAAAAACACTGTAAAGAAAGTGAAAAGTCAAGACACAACTAGGAGAAAATAAAAGGATGATCAGACAATGCTTTGTGTATAGAATATATAAAGAGCCCTTTACAAATTAATTTAAAAAAATGGAAACACCCCAATGAAAACATGAGCAAAACTCTGAAGATGCACTTTACCAAGAAGATACGGTGGTGGAGGTAGTGTCCCGTGGAGTCGATACTGACTCAAAAACTCATAGGATTTCCGAGGTTGTAAATCTTTACAGGAGCAGAAAACCTCATCTTACTACTGTGGAGCCAATGGTAGTTTGAATGGCTGACCTCGAGGCTATCAGGCTGACTTGCCTCTTAACTACTATGCTATGAAGCTAAATAAGCATACAAAAGGATGCTTACCACTATTGATGTTGAGTCAGTTCTTACTTAAAGTGACCCTGTATAGGACTTCCAAGAAGTAGCCAGTGAGTTTGACAACCTTTTGATTATCAGTCCAGTGCCTATGCTACAGCATAACACCAGGACTCTATTAGTCATAAAAAAACAAAAAAAAAAAACAAAAAAAAAACACACACCCAATAATCCCTACCATTAAGCCGATTGTAACTCATTGCAATTGTATAGGACAGAATAGAACTGCTCCCTAGGGTTTTCAGGGCTGTAAATCTTTACAGGAATAGATACCGTCATCTTTCTCCCATAGAGAGATTGGTGGGTTTGAACTGCTGTGGTTAGCAGCCCAACTTTTAACTTCCAGTAATTATTGTTGTTGTTAAGTACCATCAAGTCGGTTCCAATTCATAGCCACACTCTACAGGGTTTCTGAGGAGCAGCTGGTGGGTTTGAACTGATAATCTTGCGGTTTGCAATCCATTGCTGATCCCACAGCACCACACCAGGAGTCCATTTCCACTGGTTATTACGGTTTACTAAGTCTTCATAGTTTCCCTCTTTTACTTTTTATTGTGAATCGTGTGAAGGTTAACAGACAAGATCATCAGCTTTACGTTCCACCAGACACATGTTTTATTTCATCACAATGGTTATAATCCCTTCCCTGCAATAACACTGATCCTGCTTCCTCCCAGTGATCCCTTCCTTCCTTTCTTCCCTTTTACATCTTATTTTTCATAAATCTGCAAAGTAAAAATATTTGATGCACCCATACAAAAAAAACCCCTGTGTATTAATTTAAATGTCCAAAACCGGCCTCCTGCCCACAGGCACACAGCCTTTCTCAGTCCATATCTCTCCATGCCATCTCCCCTGCTGCTGTTCTTTTTTAAAAACTATAATTTATTGATTTTATTTTTGAAGTTACCATGTAATTGATTAATTCTTTCTCAAGTTTAAAACAGTCTTGAAATCAACATGACTTCCTTTTCATTTTGTAGTTCTGGACTACAGTATTTAGTCCCTCTGTTTACTTTGTAATTGCTTTCATTTACAAATTGATATTTCTAGTTCCCTATTTTCAATATAAGGAGATCTGGGAGCTGCTAACTTCAATGTCAGCAGTTTGAAACTACCAGCTGTTTCTCAGGAGAAAAATGAGACTTTCTGCTCCTGTAAAGATTTACAGCCTTGGAAACCCTACGCAAGGTCGCTGTGAGTCGGAACCAACTCCACCACCACCATTTTCAATAATGCGTTGTTGTTGCTAAGAGCCTTTAAGTTGGTTCTGACTCATAGCAACCCTGTATATGGTTTCTGAGGAGCAGCTGGTGGATTTGAACAGCTAACTTTATGGCTAGCAGTCCAGTGCTTATCCTACAGAACCACACCAGAACTCCTTCAGTCTTGTTGTTCAACGTCATTGAGTTAGTTCTGTGACTCTGTATAGAGTTTCTGAGGAACAGCTGGTGTGTTTGAACCACTGACTGTGTGGTTAGCACACCAGAGCTTATCCTACAGGTTTGTTTTATTTTGCACATATATCTGGGTTGATTTCTGGGTGGTGTTGTCATGTATGTTAATCTCATGATGTTGTTTGTCATAGTTGGTTCTCTGTCCAAAGGACTCCCTCTAATGTTTCTTGTAAGCTTGGTCTGGTTTTTACAAATTCCTTTCATTCTGTTTGTCTGGAAATGTTCTAATTTCACTGTTACATTTGAAAGGCAATTTGGCTGGGTATATGAAGTGCAGTTAATTATTTAATATGATCCTTCTAGGTATGTTGTTATTGTTGTTGTTTGGTGCCATCGAGTCTGTTCCTTTCTCGTAGCAGCCCTGTATAGGTGAATTTGGACCCCTGACCTTGCAGTTCAAACTGACTTTGTAGTCAAGTGCATATCCTACAGCACCTCACCAGAATCTGGAGGGGGATCAGGGAAGAAGGAAGATGAAAAGAGAAAGAGTAGAAAGTAGTAAAGAAAGACCAAAAATGGGGGTGGGGTGTGGGGGATCAAGACAGGAAACTAGAAACTGAAGAAAATAAGGAAAAACAAAAGCAGAAATAGAAAGGATAAAATTCAAGGCAATGGAAAGAAAAGAAGAAGGAAAAAAAAGAATAAACAATCAAAAACAATTAAACAACAAAAGTACAAAAACCAAGCTCAAAACTAAAAACAGTTCAGCTATTGGATCCAGTGAGGAAAAAATTCTTGGGGGCATCTGAAAACCAAGGAGCTCACGAGGTGAGTATGGGATGGAGGTAACAGTGGAGTTCCTGTCCCTAGATGGAGTTCCTATCAGACTTGGTGTTATTTATGTTCAGGCCACTAAATCAGGAAGTGGTTAGTTCATGGAGGCCCTTGATGGAGGTGGTTTAAGTGTCTGTTAGGACCATAGAGCAACTGTGACTGGTTAAACGTTGGTCTGGTGGCTCTGTGGGTTCTATAGGTCTAGAGCTGAGCCTTCCTGAATCTAGGCACCAAAGTTGTGTAGCTGGCTCTCACCTCACACTGGCATGACTCCCAACAACAAGGTTCTGAACTTTCAGAGAATAGGTTCTGTGAATAAGGGTGGGAGCTGGCCACAACAGGGGAGTGTGGGTAAAAAGAAGGAATCACACCTTTCTTATAGTCTGTGTGAATCTGTTCTGCCAGGCCACTTCTGTTCCCAGGGTTGCTCACAAAGTTCAATATGGTCATGCCATGTCTGGCCGGCTGTTCATCAATCAGCCTCCCTATCTTAGCATTCCTGCTCAGCTTCACCTCACAGCAACAACCAAATCCACTTTTCTAAC
>NW_006408621.1:4688841-4689408 GCF_000296735.1 Chrysochloris asiatica
TATATGTTGGTCAGTTGTTTGAGTCACTCTGTCTTGCTTCATCATGTGATTTAAAATTGTCTGTTTTTTTCCCAAGCCATTGTGGTGTTATTGTATTTGCACTTAATTGCTGATTGCATGCTGGGGTGTTTTAAGGCCCTCACTGCAAGTCTTTATCAAGAAGTACTTCAAGTCTTCTTCACTTCCATCAAGGTTGTGTCATCTGAATTTGTTAGGTTGTTAATGAATCTTTCTCCAATGCTGATGAGACGTTGATTTTCATATTATTCATCTTAGATTATTTACTCAGTACACAGATTGGTTGAACATGGTAAAAGGATACAAATCTGATGCACATCTTTCCAGATAGATTTTAAACCATTCAGTATCCCTTCCTTGAATTCATATTCCGTTAATCCACATAGTCTTATATTTCACCAATGCCTTCATGGCAGCCTAGACCTCTTCCCTCAATATCATTGGCTCCTGATCGTATAGTACATCTTGAAATGGTTGAACATTGGCTAAATCTTTTGGGTACAGTGGGATATACTCAAGGTCATATTTTGCCTCTTGTGGACGTGTTTT
>NW_006408621.1:4721447-4723289 GCF_000296735.1 Chrysochloris asiatica
TTTTTTTTTTTCCCAAGCCATTGAGGTGTTATTGTATTTGCATTTAATTGCTGATTGCATGCTGGGGTGTTCTTAGGCCCTCACTGCAAGTCTTTATCAAGAAGTACTTCAAGTCTTCTTCACTTCCAGCAAGGTTGTGTCATCTGAATTTGTTAAGTTGTTAATGAATCTTCCTCCAATGCTGATGAGACATTGTTTTTCATTTTATTCATCTTAGATTATTTACTCAGCATACAGAGTGGTTGAACATGGTAAAAGGTTACAAATCTGATGCACATCTTTCCAGATAGATTTTAAACCATTCAGTATCCCTTTCTTGAATTCCAGAAATTCCATTAATCCACATAGTCATGTATTGCACCAATGCCTTCATGGCAGCCTGGACCTCTTCCTTCAATATCATTGGCTCCTGATCATATACTACACATTGATATGGTTGAATATTAGCTAAATCATTTTGGTACAGTGGGATATATACTCAAGGTCATATTTTGCCTCTTGTGGACATGTTTTAATATGCTTCAGCTTCAACCTGAACTTGTACATGAACAACTGATAATCTATTCCACAGTGTGTTCCTAGTCTTGTTTTGGTTGACTGTACCTCTTCATCATCTCTTCCCACAAATATAGTCAATTTGATTCTTGTGTATTTCATCTGGTGAGGTACTATGTGTATAGTTGCTTTTTATAATGTTGAAAAGAAGTTGGTAGAATTCTTCAATTTCATCACTGGATTTGGTGGTTGGTGCATGCATTTGAATAATAGTGGTATTTACTGGTCTTCCTTGGAGGTGTATAGAAATTATCACAGAAAGCTTTGTACTTCAAGATATATTTTGAAATTCTCTCTTTTTTTTAAAAAAAGTTTTTATTGTGAATTGTGTGGTAGTTTACATGAGAGACCATTAGCTTTACATTCATCCTATCTTATTTCATTTCATTGCAATGATTACAATTCCCTGCATGCATCATTAAACAGACAAAGGGTATACCCCGCAAGCCTGATCCCTAGCCGTCAACACTCAGACCCTCTCCCTCCCAGAGTCCAGAGTTTTCAGCATCTCCATCTCTCCTCATCATCATCTCTGCTTCCATTTCTAGCGTCACTGCTTCTCTAGATAGGGTCCCGCAATCTGCTCTTGTCCCTTGATGGTCCCAGGGATCTCTGCTCCTTGACAGCAAGATCAACCACTCCTCTCCTTTTGTTACAAAACATCTACCTCTACATTTCCAGCACTTACAGTCAGACCTGATAGCAATCATTCACTATGAACCACAAGAGTCTTATTCCCATCACCTTTCATCAGCCCTGACCAGACAGGTTGGAAAAAACTCAGTGGAGACTCTACCTTCCCCTTTACCCTCTGGAACTAGGTTCCCACTTGGAAGATCGTAAGACAGTCACTTCTTGCCTTTGTAGCTCCCCCATTTTGGGTAGCCAAAGTTTAAGTTGCCCATCCTTGTAGACCCTGTGTACTGAGGGGATGGGAATGATCTTCACTGTAAAGATTTATTTCCTCCTTTGAGTTACTACATCCACAAGCATAGGTCAAGTTCATCGAATTGTAGCAGATTACTCTTTTTTTTCCCTCTTCTTTCTTCCTCTTGTCAAGTTCTAGTCATCCAACCATTGAAGCTAGGTCAAATGGGTCCTATCTGCAAGTAGGGTGTTCTTGTGCATCTGTCCTCACCTCATATCAGCCAGATGCTTCACTCTCTGCTCTAGCCCTCTGTGGCCATGTCCCTATCCATGGTCCCAGAAGTCCCCAGGTCTTGCCATACTGCTGGCCAACCAGGTCTCAACCCAGGTTGACAGGAGTCTGTTGAATGTGGTTGGACT
>NW_006408621.1:4724167-4724746 GCF_000296735.1 Chrysochloris asiatica
ACAGTAAAGCATGATTGTCTGATTCTAAATGGCCAATACTATTCCAAATCAGCTCACTAATGCCCAGAACCACCGCTGGTGTGTCAATTTTTCATACCGAGGTGGCTTCTGTGTTGCTGTGATGCTGGAAACTACGACACTAGTATTTTAAATATCAGTAGGGTCACTCATGGTGGACAGATTTCAGCTGAGTTTTAGACTAAGACAGATTAGGAAGAAGGAGAGGTGGAAAGCTTCTGAATGTTTAACCACTGGAAACTTTATGAATAGCAGTGGAACAGTGTCAGATAACATCAGAATATTGAAACATGCATAGCACCAGGGTACTGTCAGTATAGTGCCAGAAGATGACGCCCTAGGGCTGGGGTACTCAAAATATGACTGGGGCAGAGCTGCCTCCCCACAACAGAGATGATCATGATGACGAGACTATAGAAAAACTTTTGGTACATTCATTTGCTGGTAGAACACAACTCAAAATGAGGAGAAACAGCTGTAAACATGTATTATTAATTGGAACATGGATTGTAAGAAGTATGAATCTGGGGAAATTGGAAGTCATTAAAAATGAAACGGAAT
>NW_006408621.1:4725266-4726114 GCF_000296735.1 Chrysochloris asiatica
TTATGCACCAACCACTAAAGGCAGTGATGATGCAGTTGATGAATTCTACCAGTTTCTTCAATCTGAAATTGATCAAACATGTCATCAAAATGTATCGTTAATTACTGGTGGCTGGAATGCAAAGGTTGGAAACAAGCAGGAAGGATCAGTCAATGGAAAATATTGCCTTAGTGAAAGAAATGATGCTGGAGATTGCATGATAGAATTTTGCAAGACCAATGATTTATTCATTGAAAATGCCTTTCTCAACAACATAAAAGGTGAACCTCACTAGATGGAACACAGAAATCAAGTTGACTTCATATGTGGAAAGAGATAATGGGGCAAAAAGCTCCATATAATTAGGAAAAACAAGGCCAGGGAAGACTGTGACACAGACCATCAATTGCTCATATACAAACTCATGCTGCAGCTGAAGAAAATTAAAACAATTCAAAATATGACCTTGAACATATCCCACCTGAATTTAGAGATCATCTCAAGAACAAAGTTGACGTATTAGTCATGAAGTGCTGAAGACCACAAGAGTTGTAGGATGACATCAAGAACATCATATAGGAAGTGAGCAAAAGGTCATTAACAAGACAAGAAATAAAGAAAAGACCAAAATGGATGTCAGAAGAGACTCTGAAACTTACTCTCAGCATAGTGATGCTAAAGCAAATGGACGAAGTGAGGAAGTAAAAGACTTGAACAGAAAATTTCAAAGGTCAGATTGAAAAGACAAAGTCAAATATTATAATGAAATTTTCTGTGACCTGGAATAAGAAAATCAAAAGGGAAGAACATGCTCAGCATTTCACAAGCTGAAAGAACAAAAGAAAACATTTAAGGCTTGACTTGCAATA
>NW_006408621.1:4727729-4729176 GCF_000296735.1 Chrysochloris asiatica
TTATGAATGGATGTTTCCAGTTGTTTCTTCTCATTTTGAGTTGTTCTCCATCAGCCAATAAAAACTTTTCTCCATCCACATCATTATGGTCTACTCTACTTTGAGGAGCTAACTCTTTCCCAGTCATATTTTGAGTTCCTTTCACCTGAGCAGCTCATCTTTTGGGTCTGTATTAGCCAATGTTCTTCTGCTATTCATAAGTGGCTAACTGCACATCAGTGATTCACCTCTCTTTCTTCATGGTCTGTTTTTGTCAGAAAGCTCGTTTGAAAGTTTTCACCATGAGTGACACTTCTGTATTTTAAATTCTGTACCACAACAACCTACAAGCCACCATAGTATGACAGAGTGACAGATGAGTATTGCTTAAATATTTAAAGTTCAGTGTGTACCAATGAACTATAAAAAAAAGTAAATGCAGTTCTGATTTAGTAACATTGTGGCGGGGTCAAGGTGAAATGGATACTGCTGTTTTCATACCAAACTTTTCGTAGCAAAGCTTTGAGACTCCTTTTTTTTTGGCATACAGTATCATATAATTTTGGAATTCTGAATGGCACTAATGGGTAAATGTTCGACTACTAGTTAAAAGTGTGGAGTTCCAAATTCATCCATAGGTGTCAGGAAAGATCTACTTGTTGAATTTTTTTTCAAAAAGATCAGTCTTGAAAATCCTATGGATTTCTGCTTTTCACACATAGGTTCATCATGAGTTAGAATGAACTCAAAGCAAGTATCAACAATAGCATCTTATTGTTTTAATTGATGTATTACTCTTCTCAATTTTAAGTTCAGGACTCCTGTTTGATAACCTACCTAAAAGATGATGTATGTTGGTCAGTGTTTCTTATGCTCTTGAAAAGAATTAGTATTATAGTTTTGTTGGGCATAGTATTCCATCACTGTCAAGTAAATTGATACTTACATCAATTTTTATATCAGTTAAGGAGCTGTGGTAGCATAATGGTTACGAATCGGACTGCTAACCTCAAGGTCGACAGTTCGAAACTACCAGCTGTTTCGTGGGAGAGAGATGAGGCTTTCTGCTCCCGTAAAGATTAGCAGCCTCGGAAACCCTTTGCAGGGTCACTATGAGTCGGAACCGACTTCACGGTACTTAACAACAACAACAACAACAACAACATTGTTTATATGGAGTCCTGGTGTGATGTTGTGGGATAATGCAATGGACTGAAGGTCAGTTTGAATTACAAGGTCAGTGGTACAAGCTCACCAACCACTGCTTGGAAACCTTGTACAGGGTCATTATGAGTTAGAGCCAACTCAATGGCACTTAACAACAACAAATTGTTTATATATGTTCACCTTTTCTTTGTTCATTTTATTCTTTCAAGCTGAAAGTCTATGGCCTCATAATATATGGGTTACTTTTTTGTTGATCATATTCTTCATTCTGACTTTTATTAGTATGTGAAGTTGAAAGAAT
>NW_006408621.1:4731871-4732420 GCF_000296735.1 Chrysochloris asiatica
AAAGCCAGAAAAAAGAGTAGATATTCAGCATTTCTTAAGTTAAAAGAACTGAAGAACAGATGTTAAGCCTTAAATTGCAATATTGACAGATTCCACGTCATGTAACAACAACAATGGGCAAAATATTGAATGACACACTAAAAGAAGATGGAAGGAATACACAGTCACTTTACCAAAAATAACTAGTTGGTGTTCAACCATTTCAAGAGCACAGTAAGACTGATCGTATTAAAAGAAGTTCAAGATGCACTGAAGGCATTGCAGAAAAACAGCTTCAGGTATTGACTGAATACAAATTGAAATGTTTCAACAAACTGATGCAATGGTGCAGGCACACATATGCATATGTTACAAAATTTGGAAGATGGTTACATGGTTAATCAACTGGAAGAGATCTATATTTGTGCACATTACAAAGAATGGTGACTCAATAGATCATGGAAATTACTGAACGATATCATTAATATCACATGCAAGTAAAATTTTGGAGAGAATTCAGAAATGGTTGTAGTAAGTAGTACATTGATCCAGGAGCTGCCAGAAATGCAC
>NW_006408621.1:4732615-4737333 GCF_000296735.1 Chrysochloris asiatica
GAACCTGTACATAGTTAAGAGGCAGTAGTTAGAACAAAACAAGGGGAGACTGAGTGGTTTAAAATCAGGTGTGAATCTTTCACCAGGCTTATTTAATTTGAATGCTAAGCAAATACAAAAAGTCAGATGATATGAAGCAAAACATGGCATTAGGATTGGAGGAAAGCTCCTTAACAGCCTGTGATATATAGATAATACAACTACATGCTTGTTGGAAGATGAAAGAATACAGCCTTGACTATGGAATATACTTAAATGTAAAGAAAACCAAAAATCTTCAATAAATAACATGAAAAACAGAGAAGAGATCGAAATTGTCAGGATTTCACTTTATTTGGATCCACAATCAATACTCAAGGAAATAGCAGTCAGAACATTCAACGACATATTACGTTGGGAATTGTTGTTGTGAAGTACCATGGAGTCGGTTCCAACTCATAGTGAGCCTGCACAGGGTTTCTGAGGCCTTAAATCTTTATGGGAGCAGAAAGCCTCATCTTTCTCCCGCGGAATGGCTGATAGTTTCAAACTGACAACCTTGAGGTTAGCAGCCCGATTCATAACCACTATGCTACTATCTCCTGGAAAATATCTTTTAAGTGTTATAGAGTAAGGGTGTCTCTTTGAAGACTAAGGTGTGCCTGACCCAAGACATAATATTTTCAGTTGCCTCATGTAACCCTGAGCAAGGTCATTATGAGTTTGAGCCAACTCCATGGTACTTAACAACAACAACATATGCATGCTTAATGTGATAGGTAAGGTTCTGTGTCAAATTGATTGGGCTGGGACTCCCAGTAGTTTGGCAGTTAACTCTATGATTATTGGCTCCCGACTTAACAGACTGCTCTCTTTCCTGCAAGTTCTGGAACAAGGAATAGTGGAGAGGAATTGATGCTTTTGCATTATAGTGTTGATGAAGAATATTGAGCATACTATAGACTGCCACAAGAAGGAAAAAATCTGTTTGAGAGAAATAGAGATGATTTGCTCCTGAGAAACAACTCTTGTACTTTGGACATGTGTCCAGAGAGTAGTCCCTGGAGGACATCATGCTTGATAAAATGGAGGGTCAGTGAATGAGAGGAAGACCCTCAATTACATGGATTTACTCAGTAGCTGCAACTATGGGCTCAAACTAACAACTAATGTGAGAATGGCACAGGATCAAGCGATGTTTCATTATGTTGGGGTTGCTGTGAGTAGGACCATACTCAATGGCACCTAACATCAATCTCCTAAAGTGTGAGACAATCAATTTGATTGCTAATGCCACTCACTTGTGGATAATTAAGACAAAAGTTAAAAAAAAAAAAAAGCCATACAATTAGTCACAGCTACTCAATTGTGTTACTCAAGTCATCATAGAGAGTTCCTAATTATATAGCATTGTAATTTGAGAAGATATTTTGTAGTATTTTGATGTTTGTAAATTTATAGAGTCTTGTTTTGTGGCCTAACATATGGTCTATTCTGGAGAATGTTCCATGGTTGTGTTTTATTCCTGAGTCTTTGTCGAGTTTCTTTCTGGATGCACTATCTTTTTTTGAAAGTGGTGTATTCAAATCCCTACTATCTGTAGATTTGTCTGTTTCTTTCTTCCGTTCTATTAGGGGTTTGCTTTATATCTTTTGGGGCTCTTTTGTTGAGACCATATTTATTTATTGTGATTTTATCATCTTGTTCAATTGACTCTTTAATCATGTGATAATGTCGTTCTTTATCTTTTATGCTGTTATTTGCCATAAAGTTTATCAGAGGTTAGTATTGTCACTAAGGAGCTGTGGTAGTGCAGTGGTTACGAATCAGGCTGAGAACCTTAAGGTCAGCAGTTTGAAACTACAAGCTGTTCCATGGGACTATGAGGGTTTGTACTCCCTCAAACATTTATAGACTCAAAAACCCCGTACAAGGTCACTATGAGTCGGAACCGACTTCACGGCACATGACGACCACAAGTATTGGCATTTTGGCTTGTGTCCCACCTCCCCCCCCCGCCCCAGTCGTTTTTGATTGCAATTAGCTTGGTATATATTTTTTTCCATCCTTTAACTTTTAATCTGTTTTTGTCTTTGTGTGTAAGGTGTGTCTTTAGCAAACAGCATATTGAACGATCTTGATTTCTTATTCATTCTGCCACTGTGTCTCTTGACTGGTGCATTTAATCCATTGACATTCAGTGTAATTATCCATGTTGTGTAGGTGCCATTGAATCCGTACCAACTCATAGTGGCCTAATGCACAACAGAGTGAAACACTACCTGGTCCTGGGCCAACCTCAAAAATGTTGCTACATTTGAGCCCATTGATGCTGCCACTTTGCCAATCCAGCTCGTTGGTGGTCTTCCCCTTTTTCTCTGACCCTCCACCTTAACAAACATTGATATTCTTCTCCATCCACTGGTCCCTCCTGACAATATGTCCAATGTAGGAGAGACGAAGTTAGGCCAACTTGGCCTCCAAGGAAT
Organism: Chrysochloris asiatica; assembly: GCF_000296735.1. Taxonomy (NCBI): domain Eukaryota; kingdom Metazoa; phylum Chordata; class Mammalia; order Afrosoricida; family Chrysochloridae; genus Chrysochloris; species Chrysochloris asiatica. Next base: position 4,735,084 of record NW_006408621.1, read on the forward strand.
ATTCTGGCTGCACTTCTTTCAATACAGACCTGTTGGATCTTTTGGCAGCCCATGTCACTTTCAGTATTCTTCCTCCAACACTATAAATCAAATGCATCAATTCTTCTACAGTCTTCCTTATTCACTGTCCAGTTTTTGTATGCATATGAGGTTATTGAAAATACTATGGCTTGGGTCAGATGTACCTTGGTCTTCAAGCTGATACCTTTGTTCTTCAACTCTTTAAAAAGGTCTTGTGCAGCAGATTTGCCTAGTGCAGTATGTCGTTTTTCTTGACTGCTACTTCCATGAGTATTGATAGTTGATCCAATAATGAAGTCCTTGACAACTTTAATCTTTTCTCCATTGTTAAGAATCTTGTTTATTGGTCCAGTGGTGAGGATTTTTGCTTTATTTTGAAATGCAATCCACACTGAAGGCTGTGCTCTTTGATCTTCATCAGTAAATATTTTAAGTCCTCTCAACTTTCAGTAAGCAAGGTTGTATCATCTGCATATCGCAGGTTGTTAATGATTCTTCCTCCAATGCTGATGTCATGTTTTTCTTCATAAAACCCAGCTTCTCAGATTATTTACTCAGCATACAGGTTGAATAAGTATAGTGAAAGAATACAACCTTGTCGCACACCTTTCTTAATTTTAAACCATTCAGTATTCCCATGTTCTGTTTGAACAACTACCCACGGTCCATGTACAGAATCCTCAGCACAATTCCAGAATACTTATACTTCACAACATTGTGCATAGCTTGTCATGATCCACACAACTGAAAGCCTTTGCATAGTCAATAAAGCACAGGTAAACATCTTTCTAGTATTCTCTGCTTTCAGCCAAGATCCATAGGACATCACTAAAGGTATTCATTATTCTACATCCTCTTCTGACCAGCTTGAACCTCCGGAAGTTCTGTCAGTGAATGCTTGCAGCAGTTTCTATTACCTTTAGTAAAACTTTACTCGTATGGCATATCAAAGAGATTGTTCGATGATTTCTGCATTCCATTGCGGCAGTTGGCCAGATAGTTGTCTTCCAAATTTCTGGGCATAGATGACTGCCTCCAGTGTTGTCTTAACTTTCTTGAAAGATTTCAATTTTTATTTCAATAATTATCAATAGGTATGAGTTAATTGCTGTAATTACATGTTTTATTGTGGTGCTGCCGGTTTCTTTGTTTTGCATGCCTTCCTGTGCTGAGTTCATGTTTTTCTGTGCTTTTCTTGTCAGTTTCTTCATACTTTTAATGAGTCATGTTTCCATGTTCTTGGATTTTCATTTTCTTGATATGTTGTGTAGTATTAATTTTGAGGTTACCCTATATTCTATTAACACTTTCCTTCATTTAAGTTTATTTTATCCTGAAATTTACCTGACCTCCTCACCACCTGTATCTCTGTTCCTTATTTCCCTCTCCTTTTGCATTGTAATTGTTTTGATCATTGGTTGACCTCCCAGACTCACTTTCATTCATTCTTGTAGTTTTGTTCTGTTCTGGACTCTTCCATCTGTCAATGGAGTTCCAGGTGGTGTTGCCACGTTTGTTAGTCTCTGATTGTTGTCCGTTCTTTTTGGTACTCAGTTCAAAAAACTCCCTTTAGGATATATTGAAGCACTGGGTGACTTTGACAAAGTTCCTTAGCATCTGTTTATCCTGCAATATTTTTATGATACCATTGTATTTGATTGAGAGCTTTGCTGGGTAAATGATTCTTGTTTGGCACACCATAGACAATTGATGAATGAATAAATGGGTATGGCAAGATTTGGCATGTTAAAAAATTGGTTGACTCATGGTTTAAAGTCTAATAGCTACATTATTGGAGTCCTGGATTATGCGTTGTATGGCAAAGATGGTTTGAACAAGGTTGGTGGTTCAAGCTCATCGGCTACCCCTTGGAAACTCTATACAGGGTTGTGATGAGTCAGAACTGACTTGATGGTATTAAACAAAATGAAAGTTACTTTTTCATCCAAAGTTGCTGCTGCTGCTGTGTGCCATTGAGTTAGTTCTAACTTGAAATCTTTTAAGAAAGTGAGGCGGCAAGGAGGCACTCTCTCATCTCTGCCAAGAAATTTGGAAGTCAGCTATCTGGCCAACTGATTGGAAGAGATCCGTACTTGTGCCCATTGCAGAGAGGTGACCCAACGGAATGCGGAAATCATCGGACAATCTCTTTGATATCTGAAGTGAGTAAAGTTGTTCTAAAGGAAATACAGAAATGGCTACAATCATACATTGACAGAGAATTTCCAG
>NW_006408621.1:4738353-4762247 GCF_000296735.1 Chrysochloris asiatica
CAATGAGATGGATTGGCCAGGTGGCAGCATCGATGGACTCAAGTGTGGCAACAGTAGTGAGGTTGGCCAGGATCGGACATTGTTTCATTCTGCTGTGCATAAAACATCGCTATGAACCGGTGCCGACTCAATGGCACTAACAACAACAACAACAACACAGTGACCCTGTATAGGGTTACTGAGGCTGTAAATGTTTATGGGAGTAGAAAGCCTCATCAGTTTCCTGTGGAGCATGTGGTAGATTCAAACTGCTTACCTTAAGGTTAGGAGCCCAATGTGTAACCCACTAAGCTATCAGGGTTCGTTCATCTGAAGTTAAGTAAGAAAAAGTGAGAGAGAAACATTAACTCAAATTTTATTAATTCCAAGTATATACCAAATTAATAAGCCTAACAGCTTATTATCATTTCAAGTTATACATAAGTTAATGAACTAGATTTATAAAAGATTAAAAAAAAATTCTATAGACTTGGGAAGATATGGTCAGGGGACTACATTGTAAGGATGGGTATAGGAAATGTTTGAACTTTTCAATCTTAGCATTTCAAAATGTACACTGTTACATAAAGTTCTTGCTGAGACAAACAACATTACATCTTCATTCATCAGAAGTTTTAAGTAGGGCAGCTTTCTTCTTATACTTGTCTCCAATTTCTCTAATATTTTCTATGAGTTCTTCAGACATGTATTCTTCATACTCTCTATCAACTTTAGTGATCTGCTCCTCAAGATGTTTCTAGGGGAAATAATGAACAATTGTTAATGTAAAAACATTACTTTATTTCTTTTAAAGTATTAAATTACAAAATTTACAAAAAATAGTATAATATTGGTAAATTAAGACTAAGAGGGGGTGGTAAAGGCATGAAGTGACTGGCTTACAAGTTTTCAAGAGTGAGTTTAATTTAAGAGTGTGTGGAGGAAGATAGAGTTCCCACTGAATAGTTTTCATCTTGTCTAGACGGGTCTGGTGAAAAGAGATGGAGATAAGATTCTTATGAATTAATAGTGAGTAATTGTTATCACGACTAATTGTGTCTGTCAGAATTGTAAAGGTAGAAGTTCTGTAATAAAGACAGGCGAGTAGTTATTCTTATAGTCCAGACACAGAGGCCCCAAGGACCATAGAGGGAGAAGAGCACAAATGGAATGCGAGACCTTATCCAGAGAAGCAGCAACACCAGAGATGGAGGCAGAGATGGGGACATGGAGAGAGGGAGCATCTGAGGACTCTAAAGTCATGGAAAAAGAGGGACTGAGGGCTGGAGGCCAGGAGGCAAGGCTTGCAAAATATGCCTTCAGTGGTTTAAATTATTTTATATGCTTGAATGTTTAAAAAAAAAAAAAAAGAGTTAAAATGAATAGAGAAAAATACCATTAACTGAAGGTACATGGAAGGGATTATAATCATTATAATGCAACAAAGTATGATTTGTTGAATGTAAAACTGGTGATCTGTCCTGTAAACTTTAACTCAATTCCCAATAAAACTTTAAGGAAAAAAAGAATAAAAGGAACACTCTTATATCCACCACTTTGTATCATTTTTCTACTCTGGAGGTAGCCAATCTCTTGAAAATTGCTCTTTTAGGGTGCTAGTGAGGAGTGTGGAGGGAAGAAATATAGCAGGATTCAGAGTGACTTTTATAATTTGGGTTCTTTTAAATTAAAAAAAAAAATTATTTTTCTGTTGTTGTGAATATACACAGCAAAATACACACCAATTCAACAATTTCTACTTGTGCCATTTAGTGACAGTGATTACGTTCTTCGAGTTGTGCAACAATCCTCCCCATCCTTTTCGGAGTTGTTTTCTCCCCTATTAACATAAATTCACTGGCTTTGAATCTTTTCAAAACTGTTCAGTCAAGGCCAAGTGAGCATAAGCATTGCATAGCAACCAAATCTCGAGTGTGGGATTTTGACCAAAGAAGGAAAAAGGCAGCATTGACTTATTCAAAGACAGTGGCAGATTCACAAAGTGGTACAGCTGGTGGCCATCTTTGTGCAGAGCATCATTGCCCTGTTTCCTACTTGGATCAAAATCTCATTAGCAAGAGATTTGGTTGCTATGCAATGCTGGTGCTCTGTTGTGTATGACTGATGTGTTTCAAAATGGTTTGAAGCTCTGTCTAGTGATCAGTGAATTTGTGTTCCTACTTAATATTTCAAGTTGCTGTTGCTAACTTGATCCTATACAGATAATTTTTAAGAAAGCTTCGTGCTTTAGGCTAACAGGTTATACGAGTTATGCTAAACTTTTGTTTGGTTTTAAGAAGACCTCACGGGATAATTTTGGTTTAAAGTTTTAAGATGATCTCAGGGCAATGGTTTCAGAGGTTTATCCAACCTTCATGGTTCCAAAATGTCAGGAGTCCATGAGAATTAGAAATTCTGTTCTGCAGTTTCCCGGATTATTCTATAGAAACTTTGATCAAGATCTTTAGAAATGGGAGCTTAAGCACCATCCAGTTCTTTGGGTCAAATGGCAAAGAGGTAAGTAGCCGCACATTCCACATTCTCCTTTTATTCCTGTCTCTTCTTCCTCTGTTGCTCCAGGCGAACAGAGACCAACTTTGTGCCTTGAATTGCCACTTACAAGATTTTAAGATTCCATGCCCTATTCAATAAACTGGGAGGTAAAATGGAAACACTCAGACAAGATCTTGATGGTCTCAGGATGTCTGGAGCCCATGAGAATGTGAAATTCCAGGCCCTATCTCATAAACATTTGTCTAGTGTTCCATGTAGACAAATCTCCAAACCAAGAAACCAAGTCCCAACAGATTTTCGGTGATACATAAGAAGCCAACAGCAGCTACTCTTTTTTTTTTTTTTAAATCTTTTATTGTAAGTTGATTGAGCAACAACTCTTGTTGTTGTAAATATATAGACACAACTTTTATCAATAGAACTTATGTCAATTCAACTTTTTACAGGAGTACAACTTATTGACAAAATTACAATAATCAGCTGTGCAACCCTATTCTTAATCATTGCAATATTTCCATCATAGTTAACCCCCTTTTTGTTCCTCCTTATTGTCTCTGGTAACCACTAATAAACTTTGTTCTATTTTTGTTTTTTCTTGCCTTTTTATATACTTGAAGTCATATAATAACATGTCATTTTATGGTTTACTTATTTCAGTTGGCATGAATTCCAGGTCCATCCACATTATAGCATACACTACAACTTCATGTCTCCTACTGGTTGAGTAGCAGTACATTGTGTGCATGTACCACATTTGCTTATCCATTTATCTGTGTACGGGCATTTAGGTTGCTTTCGTTTTTGTGTGCATAGTGTTGCAGTAAACACTGGTGAACAAGCCTTTGTGTGTTTGCTTTCAAGTGTTTTGGGTATATACCTAGAATTGGAGCTGCTGGTCCATATGGAAGAGCCTGGTAGCATGGTGGGTTATAAGTTGGGCTGTGAACTGCAGAGGAGGCTTTCTGCTCCTGGAAATATTGATAAGTCTCAGAAATCCTATACAGGGTCTTGAGGGAACACAACCAATCCAGATGGAATTAATACCTATTGCTAGTTTTTTGAGCAACTACAACATTGTTTTTCACAACATTTCTACCATGCTGCATTCCCAGCAGTAATGGATAAAGGCTCCAATTTCCTGACATCCTAGGCAACAATTGTTATTTTCATCAAAATAAATAAATACAAAATAATCTTTGGGGTGAAATTACCAAATATCACATTGTAGTTTTGTTTTATATGTTTTTGATGGCTAATGGTACTAAGTATCCTTTCATGTGTTTGATGGCCATTGAATGCCCAGTTTAACATACTAACAATTAAAAACTTATGTGCATCAAAAGACTTCACCAAAAGAGTAAAAGGGAACACACAGAATGGGGAAAAATCTTTTGCAATGATACATCAGACAAGGGAATTCATTTCTAAAATATATAGGAAAGTACAACACCTCTACAAGAAAAAGACAAATAACCCATTTAAAAAATGGACACAGGACATGAACAGACACTTCACCAAGGATATCCAGGCAGCCAGCAAACATATGAAGAAATGTTCACGATCACTAGTCATTACAGAGATGCAAATCAAAATAACAATGAGATATTATCTCACACCAGCAATAACAGCAAAGATCAAAACGTAGAGAGCAATAAATGCTGGTGGGGATTTGGAGAGACTGGGACACTCCTGCATTGCTGGTGGGATTGCAAAATGGTCCAACCTCTCTGGAAAGCAATATGACGCTTCCTCAGGAAGTTGGAAATAGAAATACCGTATGATATAGCACTTCCTCTACGTGCTATTTACCCACAAGAAATACAAGCCATAACTTAAGTAGATATATGCACACCAATGTTCACAGCAGCACTATTTACAATAGCAAAAAGATGGGGAGAGCCCAAGTGCCCATCAACTGAAGAATGGATAAACAAACTGTGGTACATACACACAATGGAATACTATGCTACCTTGAAGAACAAGGAAGCCGCAATTCACGGGGTAACATGGATGAACCTTGAGGACATTATGTTGAGTGAAATTATCAGTCACAAAAGAATAAATATAGCATAGGACCACTACTGTAAAAGACTAAGAAAAAGAACGCATATTAAAGGGGTGTGTGTGGGATTTTTGCTGGTTACCAGGATGTAGGCAGTGGGTTGAGGGGAGGGAAGGGAAGGTGGAGCATGGGGTAGGGAATTGACACAGGATAGTTTGGGTGCTAGGGAGGGGGACAATACACAAGATGGGGGAGGGAAATGGAAGAACAAAGCTGGTGGGAAAAACAATTAAGCATGTTTGCATGGGCTAACTGGGACAGAGGTAAATAATGATGTGTGCACAACCTTGGAAAAACAGGGCTCTGGGATACAGGGATTGAGACATGGTTGGAATGGGGAAAAGGGAGGAAATAATGTTACGATGATTGGCTGTCTTTTGAATCTTGGCTTCCTTTAAAAAAAAAAAAAAAGAAAAATCAATAGACTAATAACTGAAAAAACAAAACAGTAGAAGACAAAGTAGATGACTGGGACTTCCTAAATGTGCTTCCAAAGATTTCACCAAAAGAGTAAAAAGAAAATCCAGTGGCTGGGAAAAAATTTTTGGCAATGATATATTGGGAACAATCTCTAAAATTTATAGAAAATTTTAGCACCTCAAGAAAAAAACAAATAATCCAATTAAAAAATGGACAGAAGGGCTAAGATGGCAGACATACTACACATACCCTTTACAACAAAGACACGAGAGACCAAATGAAACGGATACAAATGATAATCCTGGAACTCTAAGCTCCAGAGGAAATGGTAGAAAGTCTAATTAAATACTGACTAGGACAAGCTGAACAAAAGTGGCGAGAAAGGTGACACACGTGTGAACTGACAGCTGGTCTTACATGATGCAGCCATTTTGAATTTTGCAAGGAACTTACCATTGAGACAGTGGTTAAACAGCACAAATACACTCCAGATGCTGGTAATGAAAAAGGTGGACTCTTCCTTTGTTCCTACAACCTTCTGGTGACCATAAGTGTCATCAATCCCCACCCTGACCTACTCGTTTGCCAGGGACAACCCCATCCTCTGCTCTGCAAGAAGTCAGAGACCCTCTGGGTACACCTCCCCTGTATTTAGAGGAACCTGAGTTGACCTTATTAGACCAGCAGACTTCATAGTACAGGGTCCTGGCCATCTCTAACCATCTATCCTCCCCACCAGCTGCTTTCAGCCTGAAATAGTTTTTTTCTGGGAACAAGCACCCTGACTCCAGTTACCTTCTGAGGTAGCATGAAGTACTTCTGGATCAGGTCTCCAGACAATATCTAGGCCTGCAGGAACTCCATCTAAGACTAGTGTCCTATCCTCTTATCTCCGCATCCCAGGCACACCTTGGCTGGCAGAGAGTACCAATTCCTACTGGGTGCCCTGTCTCACACAGTTTTCCCCTCTCTGGATCCTGCCTACTTTTCTTCTTTCTTGTCTTATTTTTCATTTATTTCCCTTCCCTTGTTTATCCTTTCTCTCTCTCTTTTTTTTTTTTTTTCTTTTCTTTTCTTGATTCGCTTATCTTTTCCTTCCTTTCTGTTTTTAGTTTTTTCTCTTAAATTTTTTTTCTTTCCCATTCATTCTCTTTTCTCTTCCCTCCCTTTAGTTTCTGTTATTGCATTTAATTTCTATATTTTTTCATCTCTTGTTTTTAACTTTCCTTTTTTAGTAATAATCTTTTTACTTGCTGTTATTATCTGCTTTCCCCAAAACTTGTTTTTTCCTCTTATATTATTTCCTTTTTTGTTGTTGTTTGTTTTGTTTTATCTCTTATTTTTGTTTAATCCTTGTCCCACCCAAGGGAGGCAGCAATCAAATACATAGTCACATCCACACCTTCAACCCCACTTCTTGGGTTAGGGTACTATTCACTGCTGTATCACCTACCTAATCATCATAGGCAGCAGCCAACACCAGCCACATCCATCCTCAACTTTGTTATATATGAACTGTGAAGAGAGAACTAGGCACATATTCTATCACACCTATCAGAAGACAGGTTGTTAGTGCCTAAGAACACACCAACATATAGTCATCAATTAAGTACAACACCACTACAATGTCCCCTAGAAATCAGACTATTTCAGCTCACATGAAGAAACAAGACAGACTGTCTCAAGCAAATGACAAAAATATGGCAAAAGAAGACCTTTCTAAGGAAGAAATGGCACTGGTACTACCCATTAAGGAATTCAAAAGAATGATACTTAGGTACCATCACTGGATTGAGAAAATTGCATACAAAATCAAGGAATATACAGACAAAACTTTAGAAGAATTCAGGAAAACATTATGAGCAAAACCTGACAAAATATATAAAAAATTAGAAACCATACAAAAACAGCAAAAAGAAATCCAGAACATTAATACTAACATTTCAGAAACAGATAGTAAACTGACAGGGTAAAGAAGTAAAATTGAATCAGTGAGCTTGAAGGTTGAATTAGTAAGCTGGAAGACAAATCTTTCCATTTTAATCTACTAATGGAGTCCTGGTGTGGTGTTGTAGGATAAAGCACTAGACTGCAAGGTCAGTTTGAATTACAAAGTTGGTGGCTCAAACTCACCAGTTGCGCCTTGGGAACCCTATACAAGGTAGCTATGAGTTGGACTGACTCAATGGCACTTAACAACAATAGACTACAAGATCAGTTTGAACTACAAAGTTGACAGTTCAAACTCACCAGATGCTTCTTGAAGCCCCATACAAGGTCATTATGAGTTAAAACGGCCTCAATGGCATTCAACAACAAGAGGTACAATAGTAATAATAATAAAAAGAAGAAATAAATCCAAAGAAAACCTAATAATCATATGGGATTCCATGAATTTCAGAATAGATTAAAAAAAAAAAAAAAAACCACAGAGAAAATTGCCAAAGAGTTGTTGGAAGAAAACTTCAAGAAAGACAAGAAGATATGCATTCAAAAAGGTGAAAACAGCCAACCAGATAGACCCAAAAAGAATATCACCAAGACATCAAATTCTCCAAAAACAGAAACAAGAATGTTGAGATCAGCTTTGGAAAAACAAAGATACCTAACAAAGGAGAACCATTAAGACTAAGCTGTGATTTATCAGCACAAACCATGTAAGCAAGAAGACACTGGGATGATAGATATAAAACTCTGAAAGAAAAATTGGTCAAACAAGAATCATATGCTCAGAAAAATGGTTAACACAGATATGAGGGATAAATTAGGGCATTTTCACAGATAAAGAGAAATAAAATATATTTGTAAAAATCAGACCAACCTTACAAGAAATACTAAAGGGAGGTCTTTGGACGTAAGACCAACAACAGCAGAAAACAACCTGAGACTGACATGCATGAAAACACCACCCAGAAGTCAATACACATAGAGAAGTATACAAAGTAAAACAAACCTACAAGACGGAAAATACGGAACCAGAGACATCAATTTATAATGAAGATATTTACAAATCAAATAGATGGAATAGTGTAATTATAGAACTTTTTGAATAGAGAGGAATTCAAGTTCATTTCAAGGTAAAACAGGCTGTTTTAAACTTGGGAAGAAATTAATACACGTATTATGAGGTTGAGGTGTCCTGTTGTGGTGCTGTGGGTTAATGCGCTGGACTGCAAAGTCGGCTTGACCTACAATGTTAGTTAGTGGTTCAGTCTCACCAGCTGCTTCTTTAAAACCCTATACAGGGTTGCTATAGGTTAGAACCGATTTGATGGCATTTAACAACAACAACCTTCTGTGGCTGAAAGAGAAGACGATTTATAATTGAACAGAAACAGAGGCTGAACAGGTATAGTAAAGCAGTCTTGACACAGAATATTTGTACATGAGTATTTACATCTGCTGCATATATATATATATATACACACACACACAAGAATATGGTGGAGCATACAGAAGGCAAAGTTAGGAAGCTACTTAGACATAAGAGAACACTTTGAGTAGTTGGGAATGGAGTCTCAGTATCATAGGCTCAAGGGACACCAAGATCAATTGGCATAGCAGAGTTCACAAACACAATGTTCTACATCCAACTATGGATGTAGCGATTTGTGTCCTAAAAACTTGTAAGCATCATCAATGAAAAAACAGGAACACAGGGGCTCTAATACATGGCATAAATACACTAATCATCATTATAGTTATTAAGTGCTACGAAGTCAGTTCTGACTCATAGTGACCCCGTACAGGGTTTCTGAGCAGCAGATGATGGGTTTGAACTGTGATTCACAGTCCAGTGCTGATCCTACAGCACCACACCAGGAGTCCCTCAAATATTATTAAAAACACAAAAATGGTAGAAGACAAAACAGATGACTGCGACCTCGTAAAAATTAAGATACTTATGTGCATCAAAAGATTTTGCCAAGAGTAAAAAGGGAACCAACAGACTGAGATTTTTTTATTTTTTTTTGCAAGGACACATCAGACAAGGAACTAATCTTTAAATTTATAGAAAATTGCTACACCTGTACAAGAGGTCCAGTGCATTATCCTACAACGCCAAACCCAAACTCCTATTGTTGTTGCAGTTAAGTATCATCGAGTTGGTTCTGACTCATAGTGACACTGTATAGGGTTTCTGAGGAGTGGCTGGTGAATTTGAACCACTGACCTTTTGTTTCAGTGCAATATCCTACAGCGCCACTCCAGGACTTTTTTGAATTTTGCATCTCTCTAATAGGAGTCCCAGTAGAGAGATGCAAATCAAAACAACAATGAGACATCATCTACAGCAGCATCAATAGCAAAGTACATAAAACAACAAATGCTGGAGAGGGTGCGGAGAGACTGGGACCCTCTTACATTGCTGGTGGGACTGTAAAGTGTTTCAACCACTGTGGAAAATGATATGGTTCTTCCTCAGCAAGTTGGAAATAGAAATACTGTATTACTCAGCAATTCATCTACTTCCTATATATCTACAAGAGTTGGGACGCTGAATAAAGGAGACCACAGAGAAATCAATGCATTTGAATTCTTGCGTTGGTAAAGGATATTCAAAGTACCACGGAACAAATGAATCTTTCTTGAAAGAAGTAACAGTCAGAAGACTCTTTACAATGGAAGTGGAGGATCAGCGAAAAAGAGGACGACTCCCTATGAGATGGATTCACACAGTGGCAGCAACAATGATCTCAAACATGATGACAATTGTGAGGATGGCACAGGACTAAGTAATGTTCATTTTGTTGTATCTAGGATTGCTATGAGTTGGAACTGACTCAAGGGCACCTAAAGCAACAACATGTTCTTCACAGCACTACTCACAGTAGCAAAAAAAAAAGAAACAACAATGTTCTTTGATATAAGAATGGACACGTACACTTTGGCACTTTGGTACATACACTCAACAATGGAATACAATGCAACTTTAAAGAATGTCAATGAATCTGAAAAGCTCATAACACAGATGAACTTGGAGGTAATTATGCTGAGTGAAACTAAGCTTCTTTAAACTCCAGAACAAGTTTCAGTCTCTTCCTACATCCATTTTGTCTTTTCTTTCTTTCTTGATTTTTAAGTAACTTTTTGCTTTCTTCATGTGTGATGCTCTGTGATATAAATCCACAACCCTACTGTTCTTTGATCACTGGTGTCTAAAGCATCAAATCTGTTCTTCAGATGGTCTCTAAATTCACCTAAGGATATACTCAAGGTTCTATTTGGGCGCTCGTGGGATTCTTGTAATTTTCTTCAGCTTCAATTTGAACTTGCACACGTGCAATTGATGGTCTGTTCTACAGCTGACCCCTGGCCTTGTTGCCACAGATGTAGCCTATTTGTTTTCTGTTTATCCACCTGACGAGGTCCTCATGTATAATTGCTGTTTATGGTGTGGGAAAGTGGTATTTGCAATGAATTAAGTCACTGTTCTTGCAAAATATCATGTGATTTCTAGCATCATTTGTATCACCAAGGTCCTCCTATCTTCTAACTTCTTATTCTTCATCCGTTTCCAACTTTTGAATGCCAATCACCAGTAATTATCAATACATTTTGACTGCATGTTTGATTAATTTCAGACTGAAGGAGTTGGTAGGATTCTTTAATTTTATTATCATTGGTTTTAATGGTTGGAGTTTAAATTTAAATAATACTGCAAATTAAGTGGTTTACCATGTACATGTAGTGTAACGACATTATTCCATCTCAAGACATTACATTTCAAGATAGTTCTTGAGACTGATGATCTTTTTGATGTGAAACCGATGCCATTCCTCTTCAATTTGTTGTTCCCTACACATAGTAAACCATACGATGGATTCAAAATGGCCAATACCAGTACATTTTAATTCACTAATGCCTATGATATCATTCTTTATGTGTCCCATTTCTTTTTTGATGACTTTCAATTTTCCTAGATTTATACTTTGAACATTCCATGTTCAGGTTACTAATGGATGGTTGCAGCTGTTTCTTCTCATTTTGAGTTTTGCCCCAGCAACAAATAGGGTCCTAAAGGTTTGCTCTATCCACTTCATTAAAGTAATCTCTACTTTGAAGGGGCAATTTTTCCCCAGTAGTATTTTGAATGTCTTCCAACCTAAGGGGCTCATCTTCTGGCTGTATGTTAGACAATGTTCAAAAAATTTTCAGTGACTACCTACCCATTTGGAAGTGGTCTGCCTTTTCTTCTTCTCCTCAGTCTGCCTTAGTCTCAAAGCTCTGCTGAAATCTGTCCACCATGACTAAGAATTTGGCAGAATTCTTCAATTTTACCATCACTGGCTTTAGTGTTTGGTGTGTAAACTTAAATAATAGTGGTTTTCAATGATCTTCCTTACAGTATTGATATCATCTTATCAAAAACAGCATTGCATATCAAGATATATTCTGAAATGCTCTTTTTGATGATGATTGAGACACAAGTCTTCAACAATGTGTCATCATTTCAGGCACAGTAAACCATCTTTGTCTGATTTAAAATGGCCATTTTAGTTCACTAATGTCTAGGATATTGATCTTTATGTATTCCATTTCATTTTTGATGACTTCCAATTTTCCTAGATTCATACTTTGTACATTCCATGTTCCAGTTATTAATGGATGTTTGTAGCTGTTTCTTCTCATTTTGAGTTGTGCCCCACCAGCAAATGAAGGCTCTGAAATCTTTGCTCCATCTATGTCAGTTAAGTCAACTCTACTTTAAGGAGACAGGTTTTCCCAGTGGTATTCTGAATGCCTTCCAACCTCAGGGGCTTATCTTCTGGCCCTATGTCAGACAATGTTCCAATGTTATTCATAAAGTTTGCAGCAGCTAACCATTCAGAAGTGCTCCACCTCTCCTTCTTCCAAATAGGTTTTGTCTGGACCCTGCACTGAAACTTGTCCATCATGGGTGACTCTGCTGATATTGAAAATGCCAGTGATATAGCTTCCAGCATCACAGCAACATACAAGTCACCATCGTATGACAAACTTAATGATGTGTGGGGTCAGTTTTATTAGAGACTGCCATGTTTCTTGAAATTGTTAGCATGAATTTAACCAGTAGCTGTAAATGTGAAGAACTTCCACTATTCTGTATTCTTTCTGGCATATGATAGTATTAAACTTAAGCATCTTATACCAGTTTGTGGCTTGTTTTTCATTTTCTGTCTTTTGATATTAAAGACATCTAAAATTTTCTCACATTTAATTTCTTAATTTATTTGATTTTAATCTAGAATATGCTCTATGTCTGTAATGTAATTAATATTTTATTGACAACGAACATGAATACTTAACCACGTATCAAGCATAATGAATAATGAGGATAACTAGTATTAATTTTGAGGCACTTGTTATTGGTAGGAACTACAATTACAAAGACGGAGAAAGAATTTTTTTAAAAAGACCAGTTCTGTACTCAGGTGTTCTTAATAGTGGTTAATTGAAGAATTTACACTAGCCCAATTATCTGCAATATTGCTTCTTCCATAGATTGGTTTCCAGCATATGCTCTAATATGTATTTTCGCATTCTCAAGGATATCGACTGGTCTATCTACATCAATACTAGAACGTATTATTACAAATTTATAGTAAGTTTTCAAATGTTTAAACAGACCAAAAAAAAAAAAGATTTTGTGTCCCTCAAACTGTTTTTGTAAACAAACTTATTTTCGTAAGGGCCAAAAAAATATTTTAGGTTTCACAGGCCAAACGGTATTTGTTATTGCTATGCATCTTCATTGTTTCGGTAAAAAACATAGCTATAAATAACAAAGAAACAAATGAGTATGACTATGTAGTATAGAAACAAATGAGCATGGCTGTGTCCTAATAAAACTTTATTTACAAAGAAGACAGCAAATTGAATTTGTCCTATAAACTGGATTGTTCACCCCTGTCTGGAATACCAAGTCAGATACAGAACTTGTATGGGGCTCCAACCAAAGACTGACAACAAAAGACATACCACCTAATTAAACCATTAAGATTTAAACCTCTGTTTTCTTAAGTTCACCATCATCAGTTACGTAATTTTCCATCACGTTTGATGATGTAACCCTCTCTGTACTTCGTCCACATTTTACTTGGGAAAGTATCTACTATGCTTAATAGATTCATTGGTGATTTGTGAATTTTGCCTAGCACAAAGTAAAGTGCTCAAGTACATGTTTGTGGAATTTTGTCTGGTCTTTCTGAACAACACTGAACTTTATATAAAATAGCCCAAAACTATCAGTAATCTAACATTAGATTTTCAAATATAAGAGTATGTTAACTGCTTTAAACATATGGTTCATTGCAGTTATATGTAACACAAATCCCTAGTGATTAAGAAACTACTAGATTAACACTGAGGGCAGAATTATAGTTAATAAATATAGACCAAAAGGAGTAAACTAGTATATGCAAGAGAACTTTCTCAACCTAAGGCATCCACTGTACAATACATCTAGAATGATATTATATACCATCTCTGGCAGAATTGAGAAAATAATCACTCATTATAATTTTCTGGTCTGTGTTTCAGATGAGTAAAGCTGGTTGAAAAAAGTATCATGCAAAGTTAGAGAGTCCCTAAGTGGATGAATTCAGTAGAACTGCATAGAATGCAGGTTTTCTGATGGAGTACTCTATAACGTTCTCCGTAGTTCTTAATGCTAAGCAATGAAGAGACCTGGCAAGTAAGAAAGAGTTCAACGTCTTTCATGAGAGATGATGGGAAGCATAGTATCACTTGTTTGTATAGTTTCAATAAATGAAAGCCTATTAATTGTGGTATAATTTTCCCCCCCTTAAACCACTCTTAAAAAACAAACAAAAACTGACTCATCTAATTAATTATCTAGGAGTTTTAAAGTTTAGTAATTTATCTTTGCTTTTAGGGCTTTGTATAGCAAGTTGGAGAATAGTTTTATTACTGAAATTTTATGCTATGTGAAGAGTTAGGCTAAGGTAAATGTACAGCATTTCCGAAATTCTTTATTCTGTGTTTATTTAAAATCAACAGGAAAGAAACACATTCCTTATAAACTATGCTCTTCTATCTCAATCGTAATGAAATATTAAATGTGTTAACATGTTCTTGGTACGTAGAATGTGACCTGGCACAATACTACTTTATGCCGTTGATGTAATACGTACCATTGTATATTGGTTGTTAGGAAACAGATTACTTAATAAAATGCAGAAGTATCCCCTGAATCCCCTTGCCACACTATTAAGCTGGATCTTATGACAAATTTTTCTTAGACATATTTTCCATAGAAATAAAATTTATTATTTAATTTGTATAGCAACAAAACAGAAATAAACACTTTTTAAAGCTGTCTTAGAATGTAGGTAAGACCTTCACAAACTTACCTCCACAGATCCTACATGGGTAGCAACCATTTCTAAAAGACGCTGCAAGTTATTTCCCACTTTTCGTCTTTCTTCACTTGTGGTCTGTACAACTAGTTGGTATCTGTAGAATACACAAAACTCTGAGTAAGTCGTCCAATAAAAAAACTAACATTAGTTCTACTATCCATTTCCACATTTAATAATACCAAGCTGGGATTGTTACATGTGCTGCCTATATGTACAATTCACAAATTCAGCTACTGATCATTAAAACAGAAGTATAATCATCTAACAACAAAAGAAGTTGGTTTCACAGAATGAAATATTTACCTAAATAGTATCTATTTCCTGACTTTTAAGAGTGTTAACAACATTAAATACATCGAATTCTCTTTGGAGAAATGGCTATTTAGTTACTTTATCATAATGTAATGTTTTATCATTTTACCACTTTAGTTAGTAGACATGAGCCCAAAGTCTAGGTAAAACTTCATTTTAAGATAAAAATTTTTTAAGATACAGATTTTAAGATATAAGTTTCTAGAGGAAATAGCTTTATGTGAGCCTCCAAAAAATGAGTAATTTCAAAAGCTTTCAGGGGCAAAATGGTTAGAAGCATTCGTGAGTGGGGAGTAGGAAAGTACTGCATTGTTTATGAAGAAAGTATACGGTGGGGCCATAGTTAACTGGAAAGCATAAGTCCTGCCTTTAGATATTTAATTTCAAATTAAAAACTACCAAACAAACTGTTAACAGTTTCCTATTGCTGTTATTGTGTTCTTGAATGAATTTGGACCTACAGAATTCAAACCCACAAAGATCCTATAGAACAGGGTAGAACTGTAATCTTTAGAGGGGAGTGGGGGGGTGGTTCAGGGTAGAAGTGCAATCTTTAAAGGGAAGTAGGTATGAAGGATCAGGATAGAACTGTAATCTTTAAGGGGGTTCAGGCTAGAAGCTTAAGCTTTAGAGGGGAATTTGGGAGGTTGAGGGTAGAACTGTAAACTTCAGGGGAAGCGTGGGGGTCCAAAGTAGAACTGTCATCTTATGGGGGATTGAGGAGAGATCAGGGTAGAACTGCAATCTTTAGAGGGGAGTGTGTGTGTGGGTTCAGGGTAGAACTATAATCTTTAGTAGGAGCATGGTGGGGGCTCAGGGTAGATCTGTAATCTTTAGAGGGGAGTGTGTGGAGGTTCAGGGTAGAACAGTAATCTTTAGGGTTAAGTGTGGGAGGTTTAGGGTAGACCTGTAATCTTTAGAGGGGGGAGTTCAGGGTACAATCTTTAATCTTTAGGGGTTAGCATGAGGATTCAAGGCAGAACTATAATCTTTAGAGGCGAGTGTTGGGGGTTTAGGGTAGAAGTGTAATCTTTAGAGGGCAGTGTTCGTGAATTCTGGGTAGAATTATATTATTATTTAGGGGGGAGTTTGTGTGGGGCTCAGTGTAAAACTGTAATCTTTAGTGTGGGTTATATCATCAGATCTTTTCTCCTACAGGACAGGTAGCTGGTAGGTACAAACTGCCAACTTTTTGGTTAGAAGACAAGTGCTTAATCATCACACCATGAGGGCTCTTCACCCTAGCCTATGAATATACCTACTACTAATACTCCTCACTTACTATCTAATTATCCTCATTTCACGTTTACAACAACAGTAAAAACTCTACTACCCTACTATTTTTGCATTAGCAACATGTTTGACAGTAATGAATGACATTTCTGACAGGTGAAATATTGGTATAGTATTTCACTGCCCAGGAGGGGAGAGGGAGAAGCAGTCTCCTTGAAAGACCAAGCAGAGGGGAGACTGAGTGGAGCTGGCAGGGACAGAATGCTGCTCATTGAGTCCCGGTTGCTCACAGGAGCCTGAAGCCAGGACTGCTGCAGGAGCTCAGAGTCTGTCCTAGTTCTCAGTCCCAAATGATGGCAGAGCCAGGCCAGGCCATGGCGAAAAGGAGCCTTGAGATGGAACACTCAGGTTCCTGGGGTCCATGGGACCCTACATCAGTTGGCCAGCAACTGTGTATCCCCTTATGCTTCTTCGATGTCCTCTTCTGGGAAGATACAGGTGGAGATGGCGACTGGCCAGTGGCAGCTGCAATGTAATGTCAAGGGCAGAGACCAGGCCTGGCCATTATGGCTTTGGAGGAGGCTTTGGATTGATTCTCATGTGGCTATAGGGCACAGGACAACAGGGCTATCCAGTGAGAGCCAGGGGATGTTTGGGTAAGGGGCCAGTAGGGGGACCCAGTGGGCAGTGTAGACTCCCCATGTGGCACCCAGGCTCTCCTGCCTGTGGATAGGGAACCTGTCCTCAACAAAGCCACCAAAGGTGTTTTGAGGTCATTGAGGGGATCAGCTAGGGCCATCTTCCTGAAAATATGGTGAGGGCAGGAGAGGGAGGAGGTCCCAAAGATGGGGAGGAGGGCAGTGCTTAGATTGGAAGACTAGATGGCCCACCCCTGGGGGTGGCAGTGGGAGCTAAATTATCTTGAGATGACATGGGGGATAGAGAGGTGGCGGAGGCAGTCATCTTCATGAAGGGCCAGACAGGAAGTCATAGTATAGGTGAAGAAGTAAGCTGATGTGGTCATTCTCCAAGCTTGCACAAGCCAAGTTTTGCATAACAACCTGGTCTTTGGAACCTAACCATGTGGATAAGTGAGAAGTGGGTTTAAGGAAACAGTTGTGACTTTCTGCAGGCTTGTACTTACCATCTTAAAGTAAGACTTATTGTTATTGGAGGGTCACTTAATTGAGACTAAAGGAGCCCTGGTGGTGCACTGGCTTGTGCTCAGCTGCTAACTGAAAAGTGGTTTGAACCCACCAGCCTCTCCGCAGGATAAAGATCTGGCCATCTGTTTTCATAGGGATTTACAGTCTTGGAAACCCTATGGGGTAGCATGGGGCAGTTCTATTCTGTCCTATACAATTGCTATGAGTTGGAATTGATTCCGTGGCAATGGGTTTACTCTTCAATGTTGCTGCGGTATGCTGCTGAGTCACTTCCGGCTTGTAGCGATTCTGGTAGGGTTTCTGAGGTTGTAAATCTTTACAGAAGCAGAAACCTTCATCTTTCTCCTGCTGAGAGGCTGGTGGATTTGAACTGCTGAGTCTGTAATGAGCAGACAAACATGGAACCCACTACACTACCAGAGCTCCTGTGCTTAATGGAAACTAAAAAAAAAAAAAAAAAAGTATGTATTTTTATAACATAGAAGCTATGAATTCAGTATTTATGTTGTTATTAAGTGCCAGCAACTCAGTTCTGACTTACAATGACCCTAGATAGAGTTTCCAATAAGTGGCTGGTGGGTTTAAACTGCCGACCTTGCAGTTAGCAGTCTAGTGCTTATCCTATAGTGCTACACAGTTGTTAAGTATTGTAGAGTCAATTCTGACCCCTAGCGACCCTGTATAGGGTTTTCGAGGAGCAGCTGGTGAGCTTGACCCACCAACCTTGCAGTTCAAACGACTTTGCAGTCTGACGCATTAGCCCACAGCGCCACACCAGGACCACACTAGGACTCCAATAATTATCAGCACATACTTATATACAAATGGTTCTTTAAAGTTATTTGATTATAAATAACTTCTAGAAAAATAGTATACTAGCCAGTACTGTTGTATTTGTTTAGAAACAAAAATTTGTTCCAATTTGATTGCAATGCTTTTTCTGGGGCAGGTAATAACTCCAACAGTAGTAGAATGCATTTGTAAAGAAAGTATCCCATTATAAGCGAACTTGCAATGATTAGTATGCTGTTCCTACTTAAGCATTATTCCTCACCCCCAATAGTTCTATCATATAAATTAAAGCAAAAGAAGATAGACCCATTTTTACATGAATGTGAAGGAATTACTCTGAAACAATCTAAACTTTGGAAAGATGAACTTACTCCCGCTGAATAGCATCTAACTCATTCATGGCTTCACTGAGGCCCTCATTAACACCGCTCTCCAGGAGGTGCTTGTGTTTCTCCAAAGACTCGAGCTCATTGGCACATTTTCTGTCTTCTTCCTCAGCTTCCTGTAAGGATGAAGTCATGGTTACTGTTTTTATATATTTATATACTATATACTCCAGGTAAACTTTCAAAGCATTTTTCATCTAATTGCATTCTTTGTATTCTCAGGATGCTTATCTCTTACGTGTAAAAGACTTAAAACGCTCCTTTGGGAATTCTATACCATAAACATGATCTTTTAAACAGGCCTGTATATGCCTTATTCTGCAGTGTTTTTAAGACTGATCTATTGGAAAATTGAATGTTACTTTCTTTAAAACATTTTTCATTCTGTGAGCATAAAGGAGGGTTAATCTAAGTCAAAATATGGGTACTCTAATGCTACTATTATTTTATGTTTATAATAACAATATATATTTACCATATTTTTAGTTTATGTAAAATAATATTTTAACATCTACACCACCAAAGTAACTCTTCTCCACCCATTTCTGTTATGCCTACGTAAGATGCACCCCTCAGTGTCCCCTTTGGTAAATGTAACAAATTTTAAGGTGTGTTTCAAGCAGAGGTGATCAATAAACTCTCTGATTCTTCCTCTCCTGTTTCCCACTAAAACCACAATTAAGACGTTTGCCCACAGCCTCACTATATCTCTGCTTCAGCTTTCCCCATGTGGTCCTGCCTGCTGGACATGCTATGAACACAAAGGACTGTGCATATAAAAAATCTTTATGTAATTTTATATCTTACCAATCTTAAACATTTACTACTATATCAAGTTAAAACACTATGCTTAAACACAGTAGTCCAAATTCTTCCATTCTTAGATTTCTCAAGTCCTCTACTTAAATGTTTTAGAAAATGAACTCAAGTTGAACCTAGAACAACATAGATTTGAACTGCATTACTCCACTTAAATGCTGATTTTGTTTAAAAGGCCGTGTGACGCTAATATCTCAGCATGAGTAGTTCATCTCTCTAGTAAATTGCATTGCTAATAGCAATGAGTAGGTGTCGACTCACAGCAACACTACGCACAAGAGAATGAAACACTGCTTGGTCCTGTGCCATCCTGACAATCACTGTTATGCTTGAATACATTGCTGCTGCCACTGTGCCAATCCACCTCAGTGGAGGTCTTTCTCTTTTTCAATGACCCACCAGAAAGCATGGTCCTTTCTGATATGTCTGAAGTATGAGAGGTAAAGTCTGGCCATCCTAGCTTCTAAGGCATGAGTGCCGCCTGCACTGTATCAGTGTGTTCCAAGAGTTCAGTTTGTATTCCATCAATTACTGGAGTCTTATTTTTTGCCAATGCCTTATGAGCGGCTTCGACTTCTTCCTTCAATACTATCAGTTCCTGAATTCTTGAAATGGTTACGCATCAAATTTTGTTTCTGGTATAGTAACTGTGTATTGCTTCCATTTTCTTTGATGCTTCCTGTTTCACTCAATATTTTGCCCAAAGAATCTGTCAATATTCCAACTTTGTTATTGTTGTTGTTAAGTGCCATCGAGTTGATAGCGACTCTGTATAGGGTTTCCAAGGATCAGCTGGTGAGCTTGAACCACTGACCTTGCAGTTTAAATGACTCTGTAGTCTGATGCATTAGGTCACAGCGCCACACCAGGACTCTATTTCCAACTTTTGGTTTGAAGTTTTCCTTCAGTTCTTTTAGCTTGAGAAATGTTGAAGGTGTTGTTTCCTTTTTGCGGGGGGGTTCCTGCCCTCCGCAGGGGTCATGGGACATGAGCAAGTACGCGGAATCATCGGGTGAAGAAATGAATGAATACAACTCGAGAGGCTTTTCAACTGGCTGTTGCTGTCCTGCTATGCTCTCTAGCTTCTGCCCTTGCTTCTGCTTCCTGTTCTCTTTGCTGTCTGCCCTCTGCCTTCTCCCTCCTGCTCTCTTCTTCTTCTCCTAGCTCTGCTCTCCCTGGCTCTGTCTCTACTTCTTTCTGCCACTTCTGCCCCTTTCCTTCTTCTTCCTTCTGCTTCTTTCTGTCTGCTCAGCTCAGCAAGTCTTTATTTTTTATACTTAAAATTACACAGTACATGCATTGACACTTTTATCATTTCTTGAATTATTACACAGTTAGTCACAACATTCTTGCACCTGGTCATTAGACAACCCTGACAAAAATACTTCTATCATGTTCAGACTGACCTTCATCTTCTTTCCCAGTATGAGATAAAACTGTTTCTTCTTCTTTCTACTAAAGGATTATAAACTTTCTATCCTACATAATATGCTATTATTTTTATAATAAAGGTATTCATTAAATCACTTGGAAGCTATGTGGCACAAAGCCCAACTTGGCTAATTGCTGCAAGAAGTGTAGATTATAAAGTCAAAACTATCCTTCACTTAAGTTCATTACTGTCTACTTATTTATGCAGGTGTCAATATGTAGGGGTTTGTGAATTCTAGCTAG
This sequence comes from Chrysochloris asiatica, assembly GCF_000296735.1. Classification (NCBI taxonomy): domain Eukaryota; kingdom Metazoa; phylum Chordata; class Mammalia; order Afrosoricida; family Chrysochloridae; genus Chrysochloris; species Chrysochloris asiatica. The sequence goes on from NW_006408621.1 coordinate 4,759,076, forward strand.
TGACTGATTGTGGTGAGGTCTATGGGGGTAGGTCAGCTTGACTCTAATAAGCTATCTGGTTTTGTGGCCTCACAAATGCAGTTATTTAGGTTTTCTATGAGAAGGAGTAATTTACACAATTTCTCTTTGTATTCAATCCACCAAGGCTGAAAGTAATTGCTGCTAAGCTAGTTTTTCCTAAGGTTTGTAGAACTCATAGTGAAAAGTTGAGAATATTGCCAAATTATATATATATTTATAAGTAAAATTAAGATTACTCTATAGAGAAGGTAGAAAGCAACTTCTGAGAGCTGTTTTTCCAGACCACTCTTACTATCTACCGGAACTGTGTCAAGCGGTAAATTGAAGCTGTCCTCTACCCTCATCGTTCCCAGCACCTTTTGGCTTTCTAATTCCAGGTCTTTACACATTTCTTTATTTTCTCTTTATGAGGTGCCTGACTTGTATAGGGTTTCTGAGGAGCAGCTGGTGGATTTGAACTGCAGACCTTGTATTGTTGTTGTTAAGTGCTGTTGAGTTGGTTCTGATCCATAGTGACCTTGTTCTGGGTTTCCTAGGAGCAGCTGGAGAGCTTGAATCGTCGAGCTTGAAATTTAAACCAACTTTGCAGTCTAGTGCATTAACTCAGAGTACCATACTAAGTCAAGACAAAGAGTTTTCCACTCTGACGTATGAAATATTAGGGTGGTTAAAGTTTTCACATAACCTTTGCAAGTGGTGATGATTCTACTCAGTCCTTCCAAAGGATAAATGGTAGCTAGTGGGAGAGGGAAATGGGATGTGGAATCAGTCTTGTTATTTTACCCACATCCTAGGTGTCTCATAAATGCTCTTTGGAACTGGGCCAGGATAGTCAGTTTGCAATGACTCTTAGATATTACATATACAAAAAAGCTTTATGGGTCTAATAACACTAACCCTATATAAAAACGAATATCAAATATTCCAGACCCACTGCCACTGAGCTGAGTTCGACTGATAGTGACCATGTCACCTAGGGTTCCCAAGGTGCAAATCTTCAGTAGAATAGAAAGCTTTGTCTTTCTCATGCGGACTGGCTGCTGAGTTTGAACTGCTGACCTTATAGTTAGTAATCCAGTGCTTATCCTACGGTGCTACCAGTTGTGTTTAAAAATGTTTTCATCTTGTATGAGATACTGAGTCATGTATATTCAAGTGTCAAATACTAGACAATGGAATTATAAACATGTTTTAGGTGAAATAGCTGTAATCCAGAAATAAATTCTTTAAAAATAAAATAATGTAGTTCTCACAATAGACTTTCAGAATAGATGACTAATCTGAACTACAAAGACAGTAATAAAATTTGGTTCAAAAGTTCAGTTTTGAAGTCAAAATATGAAGCTAGTCAGTTGATCCTGACACAGCTTTGGTAAACTGTTGACAAAGTAATGCAAAATGTGATGAAATTACCTTAACTTTGTGTTGGTAAAGGTCATCCAACTTCTGAACTTCTTCTTTCAGAGTTTTCACACTTCTCTTGCTTTCTGTGACCATTATATTCAACTAGGGGAATAAAATTTTGGTTTAGATACTATAAATATATAAAAAGTATTTTTTTTTGGCAAGTTATTGGATTTTTACATTGCCATTCAACTAACTGTTCTTCAATGTCGGTCAAGTCAGTTTTAACTCACAGCGACCCTGTCTAGGGTTTCTGAGGAACAGCTAGTGGGTTTGGACCACTAATCTTGTGATTTGTGGTCCAGTGATGATTCTATAGTGCCACACCAAAAGTCCTTATAATTTCTTCAGGTCCTTTTGCAATCTCACTTATCATTTGTCCAACAATTTATATTTCTCTAAGAGAATAATTTGAAAGAAACCTTTGCTTTTTAATGTATAATTTATACTTACAGTAAAAATAAAAGATAGTAAAAGAAACATACATAATGGTTTAAGGGAAATGTTGTTAAGTGCCATCGAGTAAGTGCTGACTCATAGCAACCCTGTATTGGGTTTGTGAGTAGCAGTTGGTGGGTTTGAACTGCTGACCCTGTGGTTTTCAGTCCAGTGCTGAATCTACAGGGCCACACCAGGACTCTAAGATATTTCTTTTAGCAAGATTTTTCATTCTGGTTCAAGAAATTCAGGGAGACTTAAACCTAAATGCATATAAAAGCTTATCTCCAGCTGCTTTCTGAAGATACTTCGTGAAAGAAAGTCCAACATGAAAAATATAAAACAATACAGGCAGACCGACTGATTACTACAAGAACAAACAAGTTGCTTGCCCAGGAGACATCAAGGCAAGTGGTCGGGTCCCCTCAGAGCAAATCCCATTCCAAGACTAAGACTCAATGGGAATACACGCTTTGATTGGTGACCACGTTCGTCATGGATAAGGGGAAGTGAGGGAAAAACAGCAATGAAGCTGCAAGCTAAGCCCTACCATGTTCAATAGACTCCTGTGAATCTCTGGATGGAGACCTGGCTGGCCAGCAGTGTGGCAAGACCTGGGGGGCCCCTGGGCCCAGAGTCAATGACATAGTCACAGAGGACTAGAGTAGAGAGTGAAGTGTCCAGCTGATAAGAAGAGAGGGCATATGTACAAGAACACCCACACTTGTAGACAATACCCACTCGACCTGGCTTCAATGACTGGATGATCAGAGCTCAACTAGAAGAAGAAAGATGAGGTAAAAAAAGAGTAATCTGATACAATTTGATGAACTTGACCTACACCTTTGGATGCAGAAGCTCAAAAGAGGGAACAAATCTTTACAGCAAGGATCATTCCCATCCCCTCCATACACAGAGTAGACAGGGACGACAGCTTGGACATTGGCTACCCAAAGTAGGGGGACTACAAAGAAAAGAAGTGACTGGCTTACAAGTTTTCAAGAGGGAACCTAGATCCAGAGGATGTGGAGGGGTAGACTCTCCACTGAGTAGTATCCAATCTGTCTAGGTGGGGCTGATGAAAGGAAATGCGGATAGGTCTCTTATGATACAACAGTGAATAATTGTTATCAGGACTAATTGTGAGGGTTGGAAATGTAAAGGTAGACATTTTGTAGCAAGGAGGGAGTGATTAACTTGAAGTCTAGGAGCAGAGGTCCCTGGGACCATCAAGGAAGAAGAGCAGGGAACGGGATCCTATCCAGAGAAACAGTGACGCCAGTGATGCAGGCAGAGATGATGACGTGGA